>NW_007732044.1:0-12595 GCF_000696425.1 Galeopterus variegatus | reverse complement strand
CCAGTGAGAATACTGTGGATATTTGGCTTTGGACTTTAATATCAATGACCAGCAATTTTCTTATATTGTTCTTTCTTTCATAGTAGTTTACCAGATTGATCCTCAGGATCCTCAATTTAAATTCCTACTGTTCTGTTTGTATAATTAGTTCTCACCAAGTAGGTCAACGGTGCCTTTCTTCCCTTCACTTTATGTGTTATTTCCCACCAACAACTCTAACTTCTTCATAGATATCTGGTTTACTTGCCTTCTGACTACCTAGAGTCACTGATTGTTTGACTCTCCCAATGGATGCCCATTCATAATTATTATTCTTAAATACTTCCAAAATAATCTTTCTAGAGGGCAAAACTTTCACTATTGGAATCAGTACAAAAATGCTTAACTAGACTTTAGGTGGAAAACATTTTAAAGTATCAGTATATTAAACTATAGAAATGTCTCTTTCTTTGTAAGTTTTTAATAATAACATCATAGCTTCCTCTGCTTATTGATAAAATACCTAGTGTCATTATTTGGGGGCTAGTATTTTATTGTGATCCATTCTGATTTTTTTAGTGATATCCTCATCCTCCATAGGCTTTAGGTCTTTCTAATGCCTTGCTAAATAAAGTCAGATTTGAGGGAAAAAAAATTGCTGAGTCTAGAGCAGCACTTTATTTGAAAAATACCTGCGAGTCATTCAGTTTTGGGTACTAAATGAGTTTTAATGGGTAAGGCAAACAAATGCTACCTGGAAGCAGATGTTTTTGTCAAAACCATTGCCATTATTTTTGCAGTTTATTTACTTCCTCTAATGATATTCCTGTGTGACTTTCCAGAGTTAGAGATGCATACCTCAGCTGTACGTGTATCTGAGAAAAAAAAAAAAAAATCCAAGAATGAATTGAGAAGTCAAAGTCTTTAGTCAAGAGTAGGTTACATGCTTTCATATACATATTTCTTAGAAATAACTTATTGAGGTCAGAATAAATGAATTTAATCCAAGAATGAATTGAGAAGTCAAAGTCTTTAGTCAAGAATAGTTTACATGCTTTCATATACATATTTCTTAGAAATAACTTATTGAGGTCAGAATAAATGAATTTATCAATTCCTACTGGATTTTTCATAAATGAGAAACTTGTCTTTTTGCCTTTCTTTGACAGTTAAGAAACCTAAAAATGTGGTAGCAAAGGAAACACCTTCAGTCAGAAGTCCTGCAAGAGTTGGAGTCAATGTATTTTCTTCTGTAATGTATGAATACGTTCTCCAGGTGAGTGTTTCATATTTTCACAGGAGACCACACTAGAACAATGCTCATTAACAACTCAGAGTTTTTCTGCTGTCCTGAGTGCCTTGAGCTGGCAAATTAGTGACTTAGTTGTCAGGGTCTCTCATTCTGGTCTTCCATAGCTTGTCCCTAGATTTCCCCAATGAACTATTTCTTCCCAATTTAATTTCCCATTCCCTCTGGGATCTATTAGCTACTCTAAAATCAAAACTTTTCCCTGTTGGGGTAGAAATGCATGTTAATTTATTCACAATTTCTTATGTCTCCCTGAGGTATTTCAATTTTCATAAAGATTTCCTTGGTGCAGGACAGACATTTGAAAATCATTTTTTGAAACATCTATTTAAAAGTGGACTATCTTCAAATTTGAGTAACATCTAAAATAAGCATAAAATAATTGTGCTAGAAAATACTTAGTTTTGATGAAAAAATGTTAAGTGCAGAGACAATAAGGGTAGGGAAAATAGCATTATTGTGAGGGAGGATTTGTTGTGAGATTGAAAGAAAGACAAAAGCCCACACTGGCAAGAATGCAAACAGGTTCATCTGCTAACAAGGTGCTAACTTTCAGAGAAGGAAGTTTGTGTTATGGAAAATAAGAAATAAGGTTGATGGCTTAGGGTTAGAATGTGAAAGACCTTGAGTGCCACAATCAGAAATCCTTCGTTGCTTTGCCCTGAAATAGAGAGTCATTGCAGCCTGTTTATGAGGAGGATGTGATGATAAAGGCTGAGCACTGTACTAAAGGTAGAGAAAACTATGGTCACTGGTCCTACTGAACAATGTGTCAGTAGCTACACAATAAACACAGCGTGTTGAGTATGATGTAAGATTGAAAAAAGGTATAGAAAAATTTTCATGGATGAGTCAATAGGGTTTGTTATTTCTCTAGATATAAGATTTATAGAATAATTGGCTTAATGTAACCCTCAAGTTGAATAATTGGAGAAATTTTAAGGGGTACAGAACTTTGGTAGGGGACTGGGACAGAAGGAAGAACAACAAATTCATTTGGGTAAGATAGTCGGGCACAGTGATTTACAAAATTGCTAGCACATTACTGCTGTGCAAATATCTGATAAACAAACCTATGCAAAAGACTGCAGGAGAAGGAAATATGATTTGGGATATTTTAAGGGAAGACAGAGCTGGAGAGGCAGAGATTAGGAAATTATACACATAAAGTTAATTAGAAATATTAGCTAAGCCAAAAAATGATAAACATAGAGAAAGTCTTTGGCATAGCAGACCTAGTGAATATTTCTAATTAGCAGGAATTTCCAGTGCAATTCAAAAATGCACAGATAATAGTGGATTTGATAATTTCATCTTCTACTTACAAGTAAAGCTGATTTTAATCCTGCCTTCATAAAATGTGTGCAAGAACTTTTTGCATTCTCTCTCTTTTTCAATAAACTTCTTTATTTTAGAAGGATTTTTTTTTTTTTTTTGGAGACCGGTAAGGGGATTGCAACCCTTGGCTTGGTGTCAGCCAGAGAGCGCACCGGCCATCCCTATATAGGATCCGAACCTGCGGCGGGAGCGCCGCACTCTCCCGAGTGAGCCACGGGGTCGGCCCTATTTTAGAAGTATTTTAAGTGTACAGAAAAACAAAAAGTTTAGTACAGAGACTTCCCATACTTGTAGTTTATAGTAGTATTGTTCATTTGTCAAATTAATTAAAAATAATAATGCAGTATTATTAATTAATGTTCCCATTTTATTTAGATTTTCTTAGCTTTTACCTGATGTACATTTTGTTTTTGAGGATCCCATTCAGGATATTACATTTAGTCATCATGTCTCCTTAGTCTCCTTTTGGTTGGTACAATTTCTCATACTCTCCTCGTTTCTATGACTTTTTTGAAGAATACTGACCAAGTATTTTGCAGAATAATCATTTTTTAGGATTATCTGATATTTTTCTTATGCTACATTTGGATTATGTGTTTGGGGTAGAAAGACCATGGAGGTAAACTGTCATTTCATTTCATCATATTGATGATACATATTATTAATATGACTTCGCTATTAATGTTAACCTCGATCATGTGGCTGTGGTAGTATTTCTCAGTTTTCGCCACTGTAAAATTATTTTGTTTCCCCCCTTCTCCCTTTTAATTTGCTAATGATTAATAGATATTAATTATTCATTTCCGTGTTGGAAAATAGAATACCCACAATTATCCATAATTTTTTACTAGCTCTCTCCACCCTGAACTAACACACATTATACATGGCTATTTCAATAAAAACATTTTTATTTTTAAATTTACACCATGTGAGTTGCAATGCTACAAATATTGGGGGACAAATAAAAGTATTAACGACAGGCAGACACACACACACTTTTCTAAAGACATATTTATCCTTAAATTTGATTTGATGTTTAGAAAATAGCAGGATTATTCTGAACTTTTTCTATACAGTGAGTCATCTGAGGAGCACTAAAAACTACTGTTGGCTGGGTTCCTCCTCAGGGATTCTCATTTCATTGGTTTGAGATTTGTCCTGAGAATGTGTGTGTGTGTGTGGCAGTGGGGTATTAAAAATCTCCCCTGGTGATTTCAATACACAATTAAGTTTGAAATCCTCTAGCCTGAAGCAATTAACTATGGGCGTTTTCACCTTATCAGTGGTAGCAACAGTTGGCTACAGCTGAAAGGTGAGTAGCTAAAAGAAAAAAAAAAAAAAAAAAAGGGAGGGAGGAGGTTGATTTGTTTCATTACTCTGTTAACATAACTTTGGCTTAATCAGGCATAGATGTAGAAGACACCTTAAAAATAAACCACTACTCTGGGAGAATGTGCAATATGGAAAAATGAATGAGAAGCAGTATGCTTGTCATTAGAACATTTTTACTATTTTTGTGTAAAGACTTGAGAAGAAAACTTAAAATAGAGATGTACTTAAAATAATGATGCTTCATGATGACCAGAAGTGGTGAGACTTACTACATAGACCCAAAGAAATACATGCAACAGTATAAATCATGTAAACTACTTTGCTACCCTTATTAATGCAATATAATGCTATATGAATAATGTTTTGGAGAAACTAATAAAATATCCTCTTATGTGCATTTTAATTTTAGAGTAACATCGGGGACTTTTCAGTAATTTATAAAAAGGAATTCAAACACTTTAAAATAAACTAATGGGAGAATAGAGAAGATTTTATATTTTGAAGAGCAATCTCTCTTTCTCTTCTTAGTATATCAGGATAAGTATTAAAAGCATCATCCTATTGATTGACAGGATTCTTTGAGCTAATTCAGCTACCTGGTGTAGCAAAACACACTTAGATGTCATCTGCTAATACATGTCTTAATTGTACTATGTGGTGTTACAGCTAATGTCTGGAATCCTGTCAACATCACCAATTGTAGCACTCTTAATACTGTTTGTGACACCAATTGTAAAGCTACTCGACCACGCCAGTTGTCAGGCTTTTTTACCTTCCAGTAATCCTGTACCAACTGGGCCAATTGTTGAGCTAAGGCTGGGTATGGAGCTCCCAGACCCCTCAAGACCATTCACAGACTGGGTCACAAACCCAACACATGCCAGGCTGTGTCACCAGACCCCTTACACGCAGGTCTATGAGCTAAGTAACCAGCCAAAAGGTCCTCAGAGCCATAGGTTGGAAAGCATGGCTGTGCGGGGCAGATGCCCAAGACTGCCCTCCTGTTCACTCAAACTACTCTATTTCTCTCTCTCTTTCCCTGTGAAGAACACAAGAATAGAAACAAAACTAAAAAGAACATTGGTGCACATGCACACTAACTCCACACACACACACACACACACACACACACACACACACACACACACACACAGACAGACACAATTTGCTTACAAAGGATGCTGGACCACACCCAACTGGACCCGAGGCGAGGGTCCTGACCAAACTATTCTATTTTCCTAACATACTCCAATTAAGTCTTTATCCATGTACCATTTCTGAGGGAAAACTGGCTATCTTGGCAATTTTGATTCTCTACTATTTTCAGGGATTACGGTCAGTAATTTTTATTTTCCAAGATTGCTGTGCCTATTCATAATAATTATTAATGTAAAAATGTATCAGGAGAAGAAATTTAAAATGTCAACATATTTGCTTTTTATTATTATTTTATGAGTAAAAATCTGAAATTTTAAGAGCTGGATTTTCTAGAGCTATAAAATTTAAAATATATAATGTTGCTTTGGGTCCAAGGTAGCTGGCAGAGTGAGTATGAACCTTCTCTACCAGAAATCAAAACATTAAAGCACTGTATAGTTAGGGTAACTTAAAGAGAGTTAGTTAGCAAAGAAGAAGAAATCATGTCTTCCATTTTTCAGTACCAACATAGTTTATGCCATATATTAAAAAATAAAAACAAAAACAAAAGCATGCCTTCTGTCAGAGAAAGATGGAGATAGAGACAGAGAGACAGAGAGAGAATTATCCTAAGTGTTTTACTCCTTTGAAAAACTCTCAGGGCTCCATTAGAGGCATTCGATGCCATAGTCCCCTTTGTACATTGAGTTAAGTATATGTCTCCCTTTTATTTCAATGCATATGAGAACAAATCCCTCCCTTTCCTGTGAATGAATGTAAAGCCAGTCCCAAAAGGGCCTGACGTGGGGAATCTTGGATTATACTGAATTGTATGAAGTCATCCATTATATGATAAGAATTGAGGTGTGATCATCTCCAATTTTTTTTCTGATTGACAATTGATCTGTTTTATTTATAAATTCCAACAGGTCTTCAAGTAACAATTTTTTTTTAAAAAAGACATATTAAATGTCCAATATAGAGTGTTTTATTTTTTGCTAATATAGGAGACAAATAGTACAACATAACAGAACACAATCCAGAAACTTATTCATGCATAAATAGGAATATTATCTTCTATATGAATTTGTATCTAATCACTTTTTATAAATGTACTACATTTAAAGCTGCTGAGATAATTGGTATTCATATAAAAATAATTTTCCTAAAAAATATTGTGCATAAAGTATATTACAAATAAAACTCTGACATAAATATAGAAGTTAAAATTTTTGATAGATATATTAGAAATGTGAAGTGTAAAAATTAGGCATTACATATAAAAATACAGAATATAAAAAGAAAATGAAAGGATTGACAAATTTGGGCAATAAAAATAAAAAAATATGTATCTATCTTTCCATTTATTATCAACATAATTTTTAAATAAGATATAATCTGGAAGAAAGTACTTACAATGTGTATTTTGAAAATTATAAATATCCCAAACATATAATAGGCCCCTTCAAATAAGTTGCAAAAAGATGAACAACTTAATAGAACTACAGACATAGAACATGATTCAGCAATTCAGAGAAAAAATACAAATGATCACTAGGTTCTTGAAAATATGCGTAAACTTTTATAATGTTGAGGGAGCACAATTTTTTAAAAAAAATAATCAGATACCACATTTCTCACTTAATTTAAAAACATTTAAAACAGCAATAATATCCTACATTAATTGATCATGTGAAATAGTATTTAAATATAATGTTAAAGCAAGTGTAGACTGATAAATAATTTATAAATAACAATTTGGCCATACCTATCAAAATATAATATTCTTTATCCAATAAATTGTGTCTAGTTACTTATTGCAAAAATAAAACACTTGAATTTATGTACAAAGATGTTTGTTTACATATTTATTACATCATTGTTTTAATAGTAAAATACTGGAAATTGTATAAACATCTAATAATAAGAAAATGGTTAAATGAAGTTTGGGGTATCCATACTGAGATTTAAGATGGTAATATTAAAATTAGTAAAGCACTTTAATTATGTAGACCTTATTTAAGAGATTGTGACATACACCCAAAAGTATACATGTACATAATTGCAGAGTTAGGGAACGGTGCACATTAGTACCCTCACTTCTGATACCTGTTGGCACTTCAGGGGTTCCTAAGACCATCCTCAATGTCAGTAATTAACTAGAAGACTTCACAGAAATCGCCAGAAGCTGTTATACCCAGAATTTCAGTTTATTACAGAAAAAGGATACAGTTAAAATTTGCCATGTAAAGAGATGTATGGGGCAGAACCCAGAAAATTCCTCATTTTGAATTCCTATCCTAGTGAAGTAACAAACAGTGCTAACTTTTCTACAATGATGTATGACAAAACGTGTGGAGTGTCATCAGCCAGATAAGCTTACTTGATCCTTGCTGTCCAGAGACTTTATTAGGGCTTGGTCACATAGACATTATTGAACTCCAAAGTGGCTGACTTCAGTCTGCAGATACTCCTAAGGTGATAGTGATACCGAATGACTCAAAGCTCCCAACAAAATCACATCATCAGACTTCTGGTTCTGATTGACAATTCATCTGTTTTATTTATAAATTCCAACAGGTCTTCAAGTAACAATTTAAAAAAAAAGACATATTAAATTTCCAATATAGTGTTTTATTTTTCGCTAATATAGGAGACAAATAGTACAACATAACAGAACACAGTCCAGAAACTTATTCATGCATAAATAGGAATATTATCTTCTATATGAATTTGTATCTAATCACTTTTTATAAATGTACTACATTTAAAGCTGCTGAGATAATTGGTATTCATATAAAAATAATTTTCCTAAAAAATATTGTGCATAAAGTATATTACAAATAAAACTCTGACATAAATATAGAAGTTAAAATTTTTGATAGATATATTAGAAATGTGAAGTGTAAAAATTAGGCATTACATCTAAAACTACAGAATATAAAAAGAAAATGAAAGGATTGACAAATTTGGGCAATAAAAATAAAAAAAAATATGTGTCTATCTTTCCATTTATTATCAACATAATTTTTAAATACGAAATAATCTGGAAGAAAGTACTTACAATGTGTATTTTGAAAATTATAAATATCCCAAACATATAATAGGTCCCTTCAAATAAGTTGCAAAAAGATGAACAACTTAATAGAACTACAGACATAGAACATGATTCAGCAATTCAGAGAAAAAATACAAATGATCACTAGGTTCTTGAAAATATGCGTAAACTTTTATAATGTTGAGGGAGCACGATTTTTTTAAAAAGAAATAATCAGATACCACATTTCTCACTTAATTTAAAAACATTTAAACCAGCAATAATATTCTACATTAATTGATCATGTGAAATAGTATTTAAATATAATGTTAAAGCAAGTGTAGACTGATAAAGAATTTATAAATAACAATTTGCCCATAACTATCAAAGTATAATATTCTTTATCCAATAAATTGTGTCTAGTTACTTACTGCAAAAATAAAACACTTGAATTTATGTACAAAGATGTTTGTTCACATATTTATTACATCATTGTTTTAATAGTAAAATACTGGTAATGGTATAAACATCTAATAATAAGAAAATGGTTAAATGAAGTTTGGGGTATCCATACTGAGATTTAAGATGGTAGTATTAAAATTAGTAAAGCACTTTAATTATGTAGACCTTATTTAAGAGATTGTAACATACACCCAAAAGTATACATGTACATAATTGCAGAGTTAGGGAACAGTGCACATGAGTACCCTCACTTCTGATACCTGTTGGCACTTCAGGGGTTCCCAAGACCATCCTCAATGTCAGTAATTAACTAGAAGACTTCACAGAAATCACCAGAAGCTGTTATACCCAGAATTTCAGTTTATTACAGAAAAAGGATACAGTTAAAATTTGCCATGTAGGGGCCGGCCCGGTGGCGCACTGCTACAGTGCGCCGCTTGGGAAGCGCGGCGGCGCTCCCGCCGAGGGATTGGGTCCCACATACGGTTCCCGCTCACTGGCTGAGCGAGGTGCGGGGGTGACGCCGAGGGTTGTGATTCCGTTGCCGGTTACGAAAAAAGACAAAATAAAATAAAATAAAATAAAATAAAATAAAATAAAATAAGATAAAATAAAATAATAAAATAAAATAAAATAAAATAAAATAAAATAAAATAAAATAATAAAATAAAATAAAATAAATTAAAATAAAATAAAAAAATAAAAAAATAAAATAAAATAAAATAAAATAAAATAATAAAAAATAAAATTAAAATAAATTAAAATAAAATAAAATAATAAAAAATAAAATTAAAATAAAATAAAATAAAATAAAATAAAATAAAATAAAATAAAATTTGCCATGTAAAGAGATGTATGGGGCAGAACCCAGAAAATTCCTCATTTTGAATTCCTATCCTAGTGAAGTAATGAACAGTGCTAACTTTTCTACAATGATGTATGACAAAACGTGTGGAGTGTCATCAGCCAGATAAGCTTACTTGATCCTTGGTGTCCAGAGACTTTATTAGGGCTTGGTCACATAGACATTATTGAACTCCAAAGTGGCTGACTTCAGTCTGCAGATACTCCTGAGGTGATAGTGATACCGAATGACTCAAAGCTCCCAACAAAATCACATCATCAGACTTCTGGTATGGCATAAAGCCCCCAGTTAAAAATAAAGTTCCTGTCAGGCAGGGGATTTTAAGGAATTAGAGATTAAACCCAGGAGCCCAACACAGAGGCTAGATCTCCCCTGGACAAAGTTAAATTCTTTTTTTTTTTCTTTATTATTATTACTAATTTTATTTTTATTCATTATACATATTCATGGGACAGAGAGCTGTCAGCATCTGTGACCAAGATGATATGGTGAGCAGATCAATACGATAAGCATGACCACCACCACGAATTGCAGTTATTCCCTATGTACCCCACCCAAACTCTCCTCAATCCCATTCCTCTCCTACCCCCCCACTCCCACAACCCTAGATCTGTCCTCTCCCTTTGCAAGTCCAACATGCCATTGTGGTCTTTCCTTCTTTTTTCCTCTATTAGCTTCCACGTAAGAGTAAAGATATGTGGTATTTTTCCCTCTGTTCCTGGTTTATTTCATGAAACACAATTTCCCCCAAGCTTACCCATGTTTCTGCAAATGGCAGAATTTCATTCTTTTTTATGGCTGAGTAGTATTCCATTGTGTATACATACCACATTTTTCCTATCCAGTCATCTGTCAATGGACATTTAGGTTGGATCCATGTCTTGGCTGTTGTGAAAAGAGCTGTGATGAACATGGGAGTGCAGGTATCCCTTTGACATGAAGATTTCCATTCCTTTGGGTAAATACCCAGAAGTGGAATTGGTGGTTATCATGGTGCATCCATCTGTAGTTGTTTGAGAAACTTCCACTCTTTTTCATAGTGTCTATACTAATTTACATTCCCACCAACAATGTAGAAGAGTTCCCCTTTCTCTGCTTCTGTGCCAGCATTTGTTATTCTCTGTCTTTTAATTATAGCCATTCTAACTGGGGTGAGGTAATATGTCAATATGGTTTAATATGCATTTGCCTGATGAATAGTGATGTTGAGCATTTTTTAAAATACCTGTTGGCCATTTGCATGTCTTCCTCAAAAAAATGTCTGTTAAGCTCCTTTGCACATTTAGTAATTGGCTTATTTTTTTTTTTTTTTTTATTGTGTGGTTGTTTGAGTTCCTTATATATTAGGGATATTAGTTCCATGTCAGATATATAGTTTGCAAATATTTTCTTCAATTATTTAGGTTGTCTTTTCAGTCCGTTGAATGTTTGCTGTGCAGAATCTTTTTAGTTTGATATAATCCCATTTTCTAATTTTTTCTTTTGTTGCTTGTACTTTTGTTTTTGTAAAAATTCATAAAGTCTTTGCCAGTCCTACTTCCTGAAATATTTCCCTTATGTTTTCCTTTAGTACTTTTAAAGTTTCACATCTTATACTTAAGTCTTTAAACCATTTTGAGTTGGTATATGCAAGAGGTGCATGTCCAGTTTCCTTCCTTGTCTTGTTCCTATTCCTAATGGAAAATCTTTCAGCTTTTTCTCATTCAGGCTGATATTGGTGTGGGTTTGTCACATATATCTTTTATTGTGTTGAGATACTTTTCTTCTATACCTAATTTGCTAAAAGTCATATAATAAAAATATTTTGAATTTGTTGAATGCTCTTTCTGCATGTGTTGAGATAATCATACGGTTTTTGTCTTTGATTTTGTTGATATGTTGTATCACATTTCTTGATTTGCATATGTTGAACCATCTTTGTCTCCCTGGGATTAATCCCACTTGATCACGGTGTATATTTTTTTTGCTGTGTTGGTGTATTCTGATTGCTAGTAATTTGTCAAGGATTTTTGCATCTATGTTCATGAGAGATATCTGACTGTAGTTTTATTTTTTTGTTGTATCTCACTGGTTTGGTATCAAGGTGATGCTCGCCTCATAGAATGAGTTCAGGAGACTGGCTTCTGTTTAAATTTTTTGTAATACTTTGAAGAGTATTGGTATTAATTCCTCTTTAAAGGTTTGATACAATTAAATAAATTCTTTCCTACACAGAAGTACAAGGATATTTCAAAATGTTCATGAAAATATTTGTATGTTTTATTTTTCAAATATTTTAAATTTTTTTTCATTTTACATGTTTATGGTAGTACAGTTTGTTGTTTCAATACATACAGACATTGTATAATGATCTAAACAGAATAGTTAGCATATCTGTCACCTAAATATTTATCATTTATTTGTGGTTATAACATCCAAAATCCCCTTTTCTAGCTATCCTAAAATATACAATATAATATTTTTAGCTATTGTCACCCTAGAGCATCAGAACTTACATGTTCCATCTATGTAGAACTGTGTAACTTTGTACAAGTCTACAAACCTTTTCCTAACCCCCTTCACTCTCCCTTTCCCTGCCTCTGGTAATCACTATTCTATTCTCTATTTCTCTTTCAAATTTATTTTTTTTAATTAACCCATGATAATTTTATATATTAATGGAGTACAATATGATAACTGGGTACACTCATATTGTGTGCAAAGGTCATATCACAGTGGTTAGTATATCCATCACCTCAAATATTTGTCACTTCTTTGTGTTAGGAACACTCAACATCGTTTGACTGGCTATTCAAAGATGCACAGTGCTTTGTTGTTAACTGTAGCTTTCCTATATTACTGTAGAACCCTAGATCCCATTCTTCCTCTCCCTCTAATATTTTGTATTCACTGACCACCATCTCCTCAGCTCCCCTTCCAGTTCTCACCACCAGTCTCTAGTAACCACTGTTATACTCTTTATTTCCATGAGATCAACTTTTTTAGCTTCTGCATATGAGTGAGAAAATGTGGTATTTCTCTCTCTGTCTGGCTTATTTCACTTATCGTAATTTCTTCCATGTTGCTGCAAATGGCAGAATTTCATTCATTTTTTTATGGCTAAGTAGTATTATATTGTGTATGTATACACCAAGTT
>NW_007732043.1:78378-142378 GCF_000696425.1 Galeopterus variegatus | reverse complement strand
GCTCACAGGATCGCGCTGTCTCCTGGCGTGGCCGCTCAGACCCGACGCCATCTTCAAAAGCAGTTCTGGAGACTGGGAAGTTCAGGCCACTTAACTTTTGAGCTTCAGTTTTCCCATCCATCAAGATGGGGGAACTAATAAAATGCTGTCCTTTATAACTGATGTGGGAATTAGGGAATATATGTATTTGCTGTTATATGAAGACACTGAAGGAGTAAGCCAACCATCTGTCTGGATAAGAACATTCCAAACAGAGGGCACAGCAAGTGCAAAGGCCCTGAGGTATCACATACTTGGAGTTTTGGAGGAATATCTAGAAAGTAAGTGTCTGCCCCAGAGTAAGAAAAGGGAAGGGTGATGAGAGATACACCAGAAATGTAGCAGGGGCTTGAGGGATAGATCCCTTGGATCCCATGGGTTCAGGTAAGATCTTTGGCATATTCTCATAGAGGAGTAGGAAAATGTTGGAGGGTTTTGCCGCCAAAAGTCCCATGATCTCACTTAAATTTAAAAAGTATCAGTCTGCTGATATGTTGAGAACAGATTGAATAAGAACAATTGCAGAGGCAAGGAGACCAACTAGGAGGTTTTTGCCACAATCCAAGTGGGAGTTGATAGGCCTAGATGGTGGAGGTGTGGAGGTGGTGAAAAATAATTGGATTCCGAATGTATTTTTAGGGTAAAGAATGACAGTATTTAATAATGAATTGGATGTGAGTAGTTAAATAAAGAGATGAGTCAAGATGACACCAGAGTTGTTGGCATGAACAACTGTAGGAATGAATTTTCCACTTACTGGATGGAGAGATTTAGGGGAGAGGTCAGCTTTTATGTGGAAAACCAGGAGTTCATGGATGGATATATTAAACTTGAGATGACTATTATGAAGGTACTTCCAAAATGTCATGGGAAAATGGAATTGAAAGATAATATGACTCTTTCCATGAACTTTTTGAGGACCCCTTGTATTAAACATCTAAGTAGAAATGAGGAGGACACTAGATATGAGTCTGGAATTCAGGGGAGGTGTCTAGGAGGAAGAGATACGTGTGGGAATTATGTGAAAATAGCTGGTGTTTAATGCCACGAGGCTGAAAGAAATTACCGAAGAAATGAGTAGAAATAGAAGAGAGGCCTGAAGACTGAGATCTAGAGTACAACACACTTTAGAGGCTGGTAAGATGAGGAGCATTAAGCAAAGAAATATTAAGGGAGGAGGAGCACCACAAGAGACCAGTGTCCTGGCATTTTGAATTGGGGAGGCGTAATCTGTTTAAAATGATGCTGCCGTGTCAAGATGAGGCCTGACAAATGACCATTGTGTTTTTCAACAAAGTTGTCATTAAAACACCTTCCTTTATCACTTTTCCAAAATAGGCTTAAGCTCCCTTTGTAAATCTCTGTATCTGTAGTCAACAGATTGTTTTAAAAATCATCTTTTCTGAGTTGTTTCCTCCACTGAATCTCAAACTTTTCAAGGGTGGAGACTATGTCTTATTTAGTATCTCAGCATCTTTAGCCTGACATGTAGTAGCCACTGAATAAATATTTCTTGAAGGACTGCCAATTGTCGAAATATAACTTAAGAAACTTCAAATTTGTTGGGGATTATAAAACTACAATGCAACGATTCTGGAATAAAACAATTTAAGTTTTTTCACAAAGGAAGTACAAGAGGACTAATTTCTTTTTGTACAGGATTTTTTACTTCCTAGAACTTGGCATAACATGACTTGACTGTGGTAGAAAAGGAATATGAAAATATTACCTTAGTTCATTTGTATTTATTTAGCTCTGTTCGTTGTAGTGCTTTCTCATCTTTTCCATATCATGGCATGCATAGAAAATGACAAGGTTTGTATGGTACACAGGGATACATGAATGAAGCTTTACAGAGTGCCAAGGCCTGTGAGCTGCATACCCTATGTTCCTCCCAGCCAGCCTGAGGGCTGACAAAGAAACTTATTTTTTTCACTTGTAACCATTTATATTAAAGCAGTTGTGAAACTCTGGGATAGAGAATGTACTGGATTGAATAGTGTCCCCCCAGATTTGAGTCTACCAGGAACCTCAGAATGTATTTTTATTTGGAAACAAGGTCTTTTCAGACTTAGTTAAGTTTGGTGAGGTCATGCTGGATTAGAGTGGGCTCTAATCCAAACACTTGTGTCCTTGCAGGAAGGAGAGAGACACAGAGAACCCCAGGGAAAATGCTGTGTAATAGTGAAGGCAGAGATTGGAGTCAAGCATCTATAAGCCAAAGGACACCAATGATTGCCAGCAAACCACCAGAAGCTAGGAGAGAAGCATGAAGCAGATTCTCCCTCAGAGCCTCTAGAACGAACTAAACTTGCTGACTCCTTGATTTTGGACTTCTGGACTCTTAAGCTGTGAGAAATAAATTTCTGTTGAAATAAATTAAATTAAAATTTCTGCCAGAAAGTTTGTGATAATTTGTTACAACCCTAGGAAATCAATACAGGCCTGCTATGGTTTGACTGTCCCCCAAAGTCTATATGTAGGAAACTTAATCCTCAGTGCAACACTGTTGGGAGGTGGGGCCTGGTAAGAGGTGATTAGGTCATTGAGGGCTCTGCCCTCTTGAATGGATTAATGTTGTTTTCCTGGGAGTGGGTCAGTTATCATGAGAAGGGGTTTGTTATAAATGCAAATTTGGCCCGTTCTGTTGTCCCTTCTCTCACACACGCTTTCTTGCTCTTCTGCCTTCTGCCATGGGATGATGCAGCAAGAAGGCCCTCACAAGAGGTAGCCCCTCAATTTTGGACTTCCAAGACTTCAGAATCATGAGCCAAATAAATTTCTTTTCTTTATAAAGTACCTGGTCTCAGGTATTCTGTTATAGCGGCAGAAAATGGATTAAGACAAGATCATACTACAAAACAATCCAAGATTGTGGATGTTTTTGGAAATGCAGTCCCAAATTTGACAATGTCTGCCCAGCCATGCCTCAGTGACAGAGAGGAGCCCATTGTGCCTTCTAATTACAACAATTTATTAAATACGTCTCATCTGACACACAACAGGATTCACCGTATAAGCCCATTGGTGCTGTGAAAATGCTCATTGTTTCTCAGTGTGGTCCTCAGAACAGCAGCACTGATGGCATCTGGGAAGTCGTTAGACGGGCAAATTCTTGGCCTCTCCTAAAACCTACTGAATCAGAAACTGAAGGCAAGGCCAAGCAGTCTGTGGTTCAAAAAGCTCTCTAGAGAATTCTGACGCATGCTAAGATTTGAGAACCACCTCATGAGAAAATGACGTATCTTTCTCCATGGAACAGGACAGCTTGTAACTGATTTTCTTTCCTTTTGGTTGTCATAGGATTCTTTTTGTCCCATCGAAGCCTACAAAGACAAGCAGAGTCAATTTTGTCTTTCCCTCCTTGTCTTTCCTAAGATCCTGAGCATACAAAGATGCTTTAGTGATACAACTTGAGAAGGAGAGAGCTCTCCATTAATTTTAACTCTCCCGTGGACCAGGTACAGTCTGAGGATTCCCTATATTATCCCTCTTTTATCTGTTTCCCCATTCCTGAAACATTATTGCACAATAGTGTCATGTTAGACCCAGTGGGAACTGCATGGAAGACTGAATGAATCATGTCATGTTTACCACCATTTCTGAACATCTATCTTTCAAGGTGTAAGCTTTCCTGATGCTTGGCTAGTAGTATCAATAGTAAAGGTGAATTGTGTGGGTGTAAATTTTGACTCTTCTACGCGCTAAATTTGTGACCCTGGGCAAGTCACTTAACTTCCTTAAGCTTTAGTTGACTCTTCTAAAAAATTGGGGTTATTGGAAAGGTTAAGTGACATACGTGAAACACTTAGAACTGTGTGTGGCATGTATGCAATTCTATGTAAGCTAGTTTTTAAATGATGTTTTTGTTGTTTTTTGCATCATCACCGCCATGATCATCATGCTTTAAATATAAAACTACCTCTGACTCTTTCGTTCCATATTGATAGACAGTTTGAATTTTACCACTAGACTATAAGCTCTCTTTGAACAGGAATCATGTCTCGTTTCTTCTTTGTACTGCTCATAAAATGTGGTAGTAGCTGAGGTTGTTATTTCCTAAGCACTGAGATTTGTAATGATGCCTATTGGGGAAAAGACCAGGTTGGGATTAGAGGATGCAGTGGTTTCCATTTTGAATAAAAAGTAGTGTTGCTTTAAGATCTTGGAATCTTACCTGGCCTATTTTTATATTCTAAATTTTATGGCTTTTCTTTTATAACTAGCAAATGCAAGTGCACATTAGTAATATATTCTGCCTTAGGCAAGCACCATTTAAAATCAGAGAGCTTTTTATTGTCTTTATTTTTAAAGTGTAAACTACTGACAAACATACATTTTGATAACCATTCACCAAGCCTTTAAAAACTCATTTAAACATATATTGATTCCAATAACTATATCTGCCCATAAATTCACATGTTACATAAGCTCATTCATTTGCTAACATTCATGCAAATGCCATTGTTAGCACAAGGACCTCGTTTCATGTCAAAGGGATTGGAAGATCACACACACATGGTGGTATTTTGAAACCCATATTTTCAGTAGATATAATAGGTTCATCATGGTCATGTTACAATTTTTTGAATTAAATGATTATATATAATTTTTAATGATTTATTAGAAAAAATGTGAAATGCGTGCATATGATTACAAAAAATAGAGAAAATGATCGACACTAAAAATGATCAAAATATTAATAGAACAACTATAATTTATCAAGTATTTATTATATATCAGAGACTACAGTACACTGTCTACACCCATTATATGCTTTAATCCTTAGTACAACTCTAAGAGATAGGTAATTTTATTCCAATTTACTTTATTATAATAAAACTTTCATAGGAAATACTTCAGTATGTGCTTGTGATGAAGCATTCAAACAACTTGTAAGTTTATTAGATCAAAAGTTAAAATCTTTTTTAGCATCTCTTTAGCTTAAACTTTTATCTGTCCAGAGAAAACCACTATTAACACTTTGCTGAATGTCCTTCCAGACTGGCTTCTATGCTTTTACCCATTATAAAAACAGTTTTCTATATATTCCTTGAATATTTTTATAATGATTCATTCTATTTTTTTGAACAGAGATAGAAAATTGCAGATATGATTAACTGCCTAGATAGAGGCAGGATCCAGATAATAGCAGCTGTGGTTACTGTAGCAGGGCAGTACCTCATTTAAATGCAGTCAAGTTCAACATAATTTTTAAATACTGTGATGCTCTAAATCAAAAACTGAAACAAACAAACAAATCTTCAGCTATGTTTAGGCCTATGGTTCTAAGTTTTCAATTCCTATTTGAAGGCAAATAAATCCAGAATTTATTTTTGTGTATGGTGTGAGGCTGGGATTGAAATTTATTTTCTCCTTGTGGATACTTCATTGTCCTGGCATCTTTTATTAGATAGTCTATCTTTTATTTTACAGATTTGAAATTCTGTATGTATTATATACTAAATTTACATGCATACATGGGTCTGATTCTAACTATCCTGATCTATCAGTTTATCTTGCCATGAATCAATAACTTGATTTTTAATTATTGTCAGTTTATAGTATTTGATATCTGATAGATATGCATTCCTCTTCTCATAACCCCTTTATTGTTTTTCAAAAATGTCTTGGTTGTGTCAAAGAAAAGTTGTATCAGGCAAGGAAGAGTTTAATTAAGACTATTGCATAGGGGTCCAGACTTGAATTTCACTCAGCTGAGACAAAAGGCAGGAGAGTTTTTAAGTGTTGGAGTGAGCTAGTGAAAAAGTAGTGGCTCATCAAAGTTAGGCTCCTACCCTCCCATAAAGTCTAGGAGATGGGGGCACTGTTTTTCTTGATGATTACATTTCAAAAGCATGACTTTCAGGTCCTTGGGAAAGAAATTCCTGGGCAGTGAAACTGAGAAGAGGCTCTCAAAAGAGCAGAGTAAGAATTTACAATTGTGTTTTTAAAAGTAAACACTTTAAGAGAAGGGAAGTCAGAGGCCTATAGTCAAAATAATAAGTCTAAACTTTAGTCAAGCTGGGGGGGGGAACATCAAGGCTGTCTTGGTCAGTGGCCTTCTGTATATTTTCCCCCACATGAACATGAAAATCAGCTTGCCAAGATGCAAAAATACTTTGCTGGAGCTTTGATTAGGATTCTTGAATTTGTAAACTTAATTTGGAAAGAAGTAAAGTTTTTTTCATCAAGAAAAATGGTTTTCAAATTTTTTCAAGTCTCATTTCATATTTTTCAGTAAATTATTTTTGTTTGTGACTAATACAATTTTAATAAAATTTATTTTTAGGTATTTGATATTTTAGAAATGGCATTTTTTAAATTGTATTTTTGTGGTGCATTGAAAGTTATTTATTTTTATGTTGTTTTTTTACTAAACTCTCATTATTTCTAAACATTTTCATTAATTGTCTTGAATTTTCTAGAGAGATAATTATATGTAAAAATAATGGCATAATGGAATTCCATTTCAGTGTTATGCTCTTTATTTTATAGATGATAAAAGGACATCAAGAAATAGAATATTGGACAAACACATATTTATCCATTTCTAGAACATGATAGACCTGGGATTTTAAATATTCTCTGTCTAATTCCACAGTGTTTCCTCATGTTATACTGACACTCATCCGTTTTTGAGGCTTTATTTTCCAGATACATTTACCAGTTCTTTAAGTTTTAATTTTGTTGTGTATATTAGATGAAATATATTTATGCAACTCTTTGAAAAGGTTAAAAAAGTGTATATTTTTTGAAAGTGAATCCTGATAATTGACTAGAAACAACAACAACAAAAGATATTAAGTCCCTGATGTGAGAGACTGATCCTGCTATTCTAACATTTTTATTTTACTCAAAGAGCTTAGGGTTTTGGGGGGAATATTGCTAAATATTTGATGATTGATTACTGCATTGCCTTCCCCCCCCATTCCCCCACAATCTACTACCAGATTCTCCAAAATCTATAGAAGGAAATTCTATTATGTCACTATAAATACATATGAAATTAATATATTGCTTACTGATATTAAAGCCTCTATAATCTGGGTTATGGGAAGATGGAACAGAAATATGCAGCTTGTCTTCAGGTTTCTGTAATATTTTTTTGTAGGCTGGTTGCCATGATGACTAATATGCTGCAACTATACTGTTATGCATTAAATATCATGGAAATATACATCTGCACTAGATTTTCCTTTTTCATTTGTTTCTTTGTTTCTAAACTGCTGAGTTCTGCTACAAATTTTGGATTGAAATCAGACTTGGTAAGCGTTGGCAATGTTGCTGAAATGATATCCCAGTATATTATTCTTTAATGAAACAAGCATAGAGGGCTGATTGATTTATGGAGCAATTTTTTTTTGCATCATTACCTGTCTCAATTATATATAGTTTTTCATTCTCACCATTTTGAAAGACCATTTTATTTTTAATATGTTTATTTTGAAATCTGATATCGTACTTGTCAAGAGGATTAAATCCTACAAAAGTTTTTATACACCATCTTTCTAAAACCCAGGAAGATATTTGCAGATTTTTTTATTGCAATATCTAAATATGACATTTAACTAAAATGTACTTCTTTTACTTGACTGCTTCCTTTGTATAAAACAAAGCTGAGTTTCTATTGCCCAACCTAATCTAAACTGATGTGACCATAATCCTTTTTTAAAGCATATGTTAAAAATCCTTCCAGACTCAAAAAATTTCCTTATCACAGGGATGTTTTATGTTGCATTTTAGAATTTAATTTTTAAACTATTCTTTAATTTTAAATGGGTGTTATTCCAGAAATGGAATTATAAAAGCTACCCCTTTATCCAGCCTGTTGCTAGCATGGTTGGAATCTTTAACATTGACTGTGTGGCTGATATGAGGCTCTGAAATATACTGCTGCAGTTTGAAAAAGACAAGCTAGTTCTTTTCTAGGCATCTGCTGAGTATCCCTTATCTCTGAGAACCCATCAAATAAATATTAAAATGAATAGAAACCTTTAGCATTCCATAAACTTCTGGGGTTTGGTCTTATTTACCTTCATATACTAGGCGAGCCTGGAAAAGAGAAAACTAGAATCATGGAATGTGTGTTTATGTCACTCTCAGGAACTGATTTGGTTGACTCCCTGAAGTCCATCAAATTCAGTTGAATGAAAACAGCAAAGTCAAACCTGAATTGGTCGTCAGGCAGACCTTAGAAATGCAATCGTAATACTGAACTTTTCTCTTTATATCTGGTTGGATTTGACACCCAGCTTAGTATAATCTTACACATATGGGGAAGACAATGATTATTTTTTCCTGGGTTATAAATGCATCCAAGAAGGTTGGATACCATGCATATTATTTACCTATGATTTATCACAATATCTCTGTAAAACATGTATAATTATCAACATTTCACTGAAAAGAAAATAAGTCCAATGAAGTTAAAGGACTTGACTAATATCACATGTGTGGGAAATGATAGAGCCATGATGCAAACCCGTGAACCCAGGTTTGACTCTAAAACCCATGCTGTCCTTTCCTATCCATATCAGAGCTTTGACTATTTATTCTTTCTCCTTAATTAAATATCCAGCAGAGGACTTTCTTACTTTTTCTAAATATAAAATAAAAAAAAATGTCTGAGTGATTTAGAAGCAAAACATTTAAATCTATGTCTGTCATATAAAGATATAACTTACCCGCATCCAAAAACCTTGTCAGAATGTTCTCAATTCTGGCAGTCTGAGTCACTGCCAAGAATAAAATATGAGTTCCAGGCATGATCTGTATGGGTATTGCAGTATGACCTCATGATCAAATTAATGGATAACGGCAAAATGGAAACTTCAATTCATACTGTGTAGAATCAGGAGCATTCCTAAAGGGTCAGTAGTGTCATCTGTTCTAGACAATAGCTTTCAAAGGTTCCCAGACATTTCACTTTTAACTCTATTTCTTGAAAACATGCAATTTCTTGTTTAAGTGAATGAATGTCCTAAAAAAATCTATTTTTTTCCATGAACTAGTCCATCAAATTTTACCTTAAAATCTGGCAACTTTCCTCTCAGCCAGAATAAGAGTATTTTTGAAAGCTGATTACCCAGACTGCAGAAACAGATAAGACAATCTGTGCAGCTGTCTCTTGGGAAGATAATTTTACTGCTTAGTAACCATCTGGATTGCATCATTACTGAGCTAAATGGACATCAGTATGTTTTTCTGAAGTTTCACAAATTTTTCTAGAGGAACAGGTATCACAAGGGTTGTAGGCTGATTATTTTAGGTCATTTCAAGGTCGTTGGTGCTTTGTACCATCAAGGTACACAGTATCATGAGTCACTCATATATGCCCTAATCATTGAACTAGTTCCCAAAAAAGTGAATGATATTTGTCATCACTAGTATGTTAGGGATTGCATTTCTTCATTGTTTACACTTCCGAATGATCTCTAACATTTAACATTGTATTTACTTTGTATTTTTATGCTGATTTGTCAAAGATTGGCTTTGTGAGACGTGCATGTATTTAATTGTTAGTTGAATTTTGATTCGTATTCAGTTGTGGGGCGGTTGATGACTACGCTTTGTGTGCAGAGGGCTGTGGATATGTTCAATTAAGGAGGTCATGTGCTACACTTAAATTTATTTTTCACTTTTTCTCTTATTTTCTTTGTTATGTGTTACAACATGATTTCAGAACACATCTTGATTTCTCCAAATATAATAAGACCAAACAAATCCTTTGCTGCTAAGTCTAGAAGTAGTTTATTAGAAGAAACGGACTGATTGATTTAAGTTTCTGTTTCTGTGAAAGTAAATACACAAGGTTACGTTTTGTATGATGATCATGCTAATTATCCTGATTTGATCATCATACATTGTACACAGGTATTGATATTCAACTTTAAATGCATTTAATAATTTTTCAATTAAAAAATAAAAAATTAGGAAAAATTCAACAATTGCCTTCTCCACTTAGCAAGCACTTTTAGTTGTCTAATTTTAACAAGTGTTCCAGCAATGTTATGTCAGTCATTGGACTACTGAAACATTTTATGTGATAATGCTATCTCTTGAAAATAATCCTTTCTCTTTTTCTTTTTTTAAAATTTATTTGCTCTTTACCAATCTAACAAATATATTACGAGAGTAAAATACTACATGAAAGAGTTATAACACCCCATTCTCATTTGACATCTCTGCTGATGAATGCTAAGAGGAAAAAAATCCTGTCTCTTATCCTATAAGAGAAAAGATAATAAAGTGTCATCAGGCTCTAATATAAGCTAACAAATGAGGTATTACTTTTAAAACTTTAAAAATATCTTCTGGAGAGAAGCTAAGAGATAGAATTTGCTTTGAAAGATTGTGTAATGAAGTTTATGAAAGTAGAAGAAATCCAACTAATTGGATGTATGGATATTTCTATTCCGCAATATCCTACGTGATCACTAGGTTACTAATGTAATAGAAGTCAAGGTAAGTACAACAGGGGGAACAGAAGTATGAACCCAGGGGATCCTAAATCTAGCTCACTGTAGTGCTGAAAAATCAGCTGTTCTATGGAGCATTTTTTTCAGTCCATTAAAAATATGTCTCACTTTTTAATGTTATTTATTGTTTATTCTTGCTAACACACTTGGAACAGAGGCAAAAGACGGTCTGGGTAAAAATAACAAAATCATCTCTCATTCAATATATCTTTACATAAGAAGTAAATAAAAGGTATTTTGTTTTTAAACTGAGAGTACTAAAGACTCTTTTCAAATATGGTTTCAACAGTAAGGAAGAGTTATGTCAATTCTTTAAAGATGATGAAATTTGTTTTGTAAAGAAATGTGCTGACTTATTTTTCTACTTACTAAAAGCCAAGGAGACACTAAACACTCTATAACCATTCAGATTCTTACTGGCTGTTGTCTAAAGTAAGAAATGGACAGAGAATTGCCTCTCTCGGGGAGCACTGTGTACTGGAGAGGAACCAAGAGCAAACACCCACTGTTCATGATTACACTTGTTACAAAAATGGTTATTTCAGATTTAGCAACAATTTCAATTTCAACATCACATTTCACATTGAACAATAGCCTTGAAAAAGTGCTGGCAATAATTAAAGCAGGTCTTCAATTATACCTGTGTTTCAGTGTATGTGAAAATTATACCCATAGGTCTTGCTACAACATTTGGATTTGGTACAGGGAAAATAAAGGAATGGTATGAGCTCTTGGGGGCCTTTTGGGAGTGGAACAACAGAAGGTATAGATGCTGTGTGAATGTTTCAAAGTAGAGAGGCAATTTAGTTTAATAGGTGAAGGGATGGCTTTGAAATTGGGCAGCCTGAATCCCAGGACTCCCATATTTCAACTTGTGCTAGTTACTTATTCTTTCATAGTCTCAGTTCCTTCATCTGTGAAATGGACTATAATAGTTACCTATCTCATAAGAATGTAGTGAGGATAAATGAGGTTGTTTGTGTAACGTACATGATGTGCAGAAATGACTCTCACCTAGATGAAGGAGCTAGAAGTTCATTATGAATGCTGGTCTCAAGAAAAGTAAATACCATTTATGTAGCCACAGTTCAAAGACCACCAGAAAAATACTCTATTTTTGGTTCATGGTTTTAGTGAATATACCTGTCAGATGTATACTGGTTCTTGACCTTGCCTATCATAGAGGACTCCAGCTGGTCAGTTGTTTTTAACAAGGAACTTTAGAAAACAACAAAAGAATTTCATTGATTTAACTTAAATAAGAATAAGTAGAAAATGGTTATATAATTTATGAGTTATACTCAATGTAACACTAATAAATATATGAGTTAATCTTATACACATTCCATTTTGGGAAATAAAATGATTGAAATCCAAAGAATGACTCTTTTGATAATTCTTTTGGAGACTTTTAGGCTAAACAGGAAGATTAGAAGTAGGCAGAACTTTTGACACTTTCCAAAAAATGGTATTTCATTAGTCACCTCTTTGCTTAAGCTCAGTATGTTTCATGCTCCACAGGTCTAACCTTTGATGTCTACAAACCATGCTCAAAAGTGTTACTTTTTATAAGGAAATGATGAAGTAAAGACAAAATGATGATCACAGCTGAAGGCAAAATTTTGACACTGTTTCACTATCAAAAACAAAAACAAAAAATTCCCAAATTTAGAAAAAAAAAAGACACTTGTCTTTCCTTTTGTATTTTCTATCTTCAACTTATTTATCAGTTACCTAAGCAGTTGTCTAAAATTAGGAAACAAAATTTGAATTTTCATATTTTTGATAGTCATTCACTGTATATTCTCTTGGTTTTCAGAAAATGTATTTTAATTATGGACAATTATTTGACTTAATTATCCAATTCTCTCTAGAAATACCTTATAAAATATCCTATTTTTATTATGAAATTATAAAAGTTTGTGCGAGAAAATTTCTAAGATAGACCTCATGTCAATATGGCAGATTGAGCTGGGTAAACTCCCTTTCCACTTTAAACACATAAATCATCTTTATCATTAGGTTACAATAAGATAGCAGTAGGGCTGGCGGGGGAAAATCAGAGTTAAATTATTCTAAGGTCCTTTAGTTATTCAGGGGGAGAATAGAGATACCGATTAACTTGATTGATTGACTGATTGATTGGTGGCAGGCCGGAACAGGGATTGAATCCTGAATCTTGGTGTTATCAGCATTGTGCTCTAACCAACTGAGCTAATTGGTCAGCCCAGAGGTATTGATTAAGTCTTGTTAAGTATCCATGTTAATTTAAAGCTAGCTACTAAAAGAATAGAAATTGAGTACATAATTTCTAAATAAGTGGGTGATTGGAAGGATTAAAATAAGAAAACCGGCAAACTCAATCTAACATATAGCAGAAAAGGAGAAAACGTAAGCTAAAAATTGTAATTAGAAGATAAAAGTTAATGACAGAAAATGCAAAATTTATCAGAAATTCGATTACATAAGAAAAAAATTAAATTATATGATGCACAACAGATACATGTAAAGGAATACAACTCAGAAATATTGAAATAAAAATTTTGTAGGCAAATACTAAGCCAAAGAAAGCTACTGTAGCAATATTAACATCAGACAAAAGAGAATTTAATGCAAAATTATTGATAAGGATGGTATCTGTACCTAATAACAAAAGGAAAATGTCACTAAAAGTATGAAACCATCATACACTTATGTGCAATGACAACATGATCTCAAAATACAGAAAACAAATATTTATTATATTGCAAGAATAAATGTTCAAATCCATAATTATAGTGGAAGGTTTTTATATACTTCATCAGGCAAAAACTAGTACACAAAATGAATTTTGAACAATCTATTATCAATCTTGATTTAAGAAATATATAAACCCAATTAATCCCTTTGTCCAGTGTATTCACTGCTGTATATGCCACCTGCTTGTTAGTCATTGACATTGTCTGCTTCTGATATTCAACCATTGACATTGTCATGGCTTGATGATCCAGGATCACTCAAAGAAAATGATCCTCCTTTTGACATATCATCAGAAGGTTAATAGCAGCCTACATCATTCATCTCATTTCATCTCATCACATCAGCATTTTATCATTTCTTATCATTACAAAGAAGGGTGAGTATAATACAATAAGATATTTTGAGAGAGAGCACATTTATGTGATTTATCAAGAGAATATTGTTATAATTGTCTATTTTATTATTCATTATTGTTGTTAATCTCTTACTGTGCCTAACTTATAAATTAAACTGTAACATAGGTATGATGTATGTGTAGGAAAAAAGCAGTATGTGTAGAGTTTGGTTCTATCCGTGGTTTCAGGCATCCATTGGGGGTCTTTTTTTTTTGTCATTTTTCGTGACCAGCAACGGATCGCAACCCTCAGTGTCGTGCCCGTACCGGACCGGGACCGGCAACGGGATCGCAACCCTCGGTGGCTCGCCCGCACCTCGCTCAGCCAGTGAGCGGCCGGTCTGTATGTGGGATCTGAACCCTCGGCAGGAGCGCCGCCGCGCTCCCAAGCGGCGCACTGTAGCAGTGCGCCACCGGGCCGGCCCAGGGGTCTTTGAATGTATCCAATACACATGAGGGGGGATTATGTACAATGGAATATTATTCACCCATAAAAAATAAGAAAACCCTGCCATTTGAGACAGATGGATGAAACTAGAGGACATTATGCTAAATGAAAAAAGCCAAATACAGAAAATAAAATAGTATATGATTTCACTTATGTGTAGAGAATCAAAAAAGTCAAACTCATAGAAGCAGAGAGAACAGTGGTTGTACAAGGGCCTGGGGCATTGTGCAACTGGGGAGATGTTAGTTAAAGGTTGCAAACTTTAAGTTATAACATGAATAAGTTCTTGATGTCTAATGTACAGCTAGGTGACTGTAGTTAATAATAATGTATTATTTATTCGAAATTTGTCAAGAAAGTAGATCTTTGTGTCCTCACCACACACGCTCACACACACACAGTGGTAACTGTGTGGTGTTGGATGTGGTGGTTAATTTGGTCTTGATAACGATTTCTCAATATATATGCATATCAAATCATCGTTCTTCTCTTCAGTCATTTATTCATTGTATACCTTTAATATATACAATTTTTATTTCTCAGGTACACCTCAATAAAGTTGGGGGAAAAATCTCCTTTAACTGCAGATTAAGTAAGAAAATTGTAAGTAGAAAAGATCCAAAAATAACTTGGAATACCTTTTATGTTTTTTAAAAACAAGTATATTTCAACTTTTCTTTTTAAATACAGTTGGTTGTACTTCTTTTATCATATTTAAATAAGGGGGAACTATAACAAGGGATGATTTGTACAGTACAGTAATTCTTAAGACAGCAATTTCTTATCTTACATCAAGTACTATATCCAAAGGATATCCCTTCATTTTTATAAATTTAGAATGTGTAAATAGGAAAAATAAATAGGAAAATATCAACTGAAGGTACACAATTCTGGGAAAACAGAATTGCTCACTTTTTTCTTTACAGTTTCAACAATAAGTAGGTAGTGGTGACTTTTATTGCAATCACATCAAAACTAGATTAGAAATGACATAATTAAAAATTGTATATATTTTTCTTGAAGTAGTCTTTTTTTTGTGGGCATGGAAAATGCAGCTTGTATTAAGATGTTTAATAATAATGAAAACAGTTAAAATTGAATCCTGAATTGAAAAAATCTGGTTAATTAGCCATTCATCCAGTCATTTATTCATGGAATAATTGAATACTGGGCCAAGCATTGTCATATAGGAGAGACAAGGTCCAAAATAACTATAGTTTTAGGTGGAAATTATGAATGCCACACAAATAAAAAGCTTAGTGGAAGTTTTAAGAGGAGGAGGATAGTTCCTTCTGAGAAGAAGGAAGTGATGTTTGCAATCTTGTAGCCTTTAAGTACTGCAGAGATCAGGAAAGCAAACAGAAAGTGCAAAAATATTGTAATAAAGAGCAGGAAATACAAGGGGACACTGAGTTGTTTGGTGAGGGGACTGTCATAGGTGGGAGAAGAGTAGTGAAAAAGAAATTTAAAAAAAAATACCAGGCCAGATTGTGGAGGGATTGGATGATGGGCTAAGGATTCTGGCTAAGAGGTTCTATGAACTCTTTTAGAAATTGTGCCTTATTATTGCTCTTACTTAGTGCTGTAGATTGGATGCACCCTCAAGTTCACTGAGGTTTAATAACCACTGTAACTGTTGGGGGTGAGAATTACTATTATGGTAATTGAAAGGTGGGGTCTTGAAGAGGTGATTAGATTGTAGGACCCTGCCGTAGTGAATGGATTAATAATGGCGGTCAGGGGTGTGGGTATGAGGGTTCTAAAAGGAAAGCACATGAAGAGTTTTTCTCTCTCTGCTCCACCATTTTCTGCCATGTGAGACCCATGGGCCATTGTCACTACCCTCAAGACCCTCACCAGGTGTGTTCCCTGGTCTTTGGACTTCCCAGCCTCCAAAACTGTAAGTAATAAATTTTGTTTCCTTATAAATCACCCACTTCTGGGTAATTTTGTTATAAGCAACAGAAATGGACTAATACATCTGGCATATTCTGCTGAAAAGTAAAACAAAAGTACAAAAAAACCCCCCATTTTATATCTTTATTCTTATGCTTGGCCTATTGTTAGTTTTCTAAATTAGGATGATTTTAAGCAAAATACCTGAAATATCTAAAATAAACCTGTCAAAAAATAGGGTTACAATTTTTAAGTCAGGTTGAGTGAAGGAAAGATGACAAAGTGAGTAGAAGAAACTGAGCTGAAGACATCTATGGGAAATTTTTGACTGCAGTGGGTCATTTATCCATATAAATATTTTTGAACACTCATTCTATGTTAGGATTTGTGCAAGGTACAGATTGATCTGTTTGAAAATATTTTGAGTTTGCTTTCCTTTATGCATATAATCCATACTACAGGGCTCAATTTGAGATAAAATTGGAAATTAGTCAGTCATGAAGCATTAAAGAGCAGATAGAGTATGGGGGTTTGGTGTCTTGATTTGGGGTTTAAGCCACAGCTCTGGCACAAAGTTGTATAATTTTGGGGAGGCCACTGAAACTTTTAGAGCTTCAGTTACATTATCCTTATTCTTATCTTTATACCCTCATAATATAGCAAATACTCCCAGCTCTACCTTCCTCCCTGGGTCATTGGCATTTTTCAATGTAATAATAAAAATGAAAATGAATTTAATTTCATGAATATCCTTATTTCTCTAGTAATCCTTACTCTCTTTAGTTACATATCCTGGGTTATAGCCCTTGATCTAGAGTTGACAAAGCCTCTCTTGAAAATATTTCAATTTAAATATTGAAGTTTGAGAAGTCTTAAAGTTCTGAGGAAGTAAATTGCCATGGTAAAATTTCAGGCACCTTAACTTTCTGGTCTAATTCTCCTGCCTATATGATTAAAGGATTCACAAGTTGATTGCACAGCAGAATCACCTGATGAGCTTTCAAAATGACAAATTCCTGGATCTCATTCCAGACCTATCAAATCAAAATCAAAGAAATAATCATGGAAGGTAGGAACATCTAACATGAGTAATGAAAAGGCTGCAGTTCTAATCATAGTTAGAGACACAGATTTTGTCTATAAAATACTAGAATTACACAGTGCCAGTTTTTGAAAGCTCTCTGGATTATCTGGATGCACCATTACAAATTCTTTTCTCCAATATCCACTTACGTTTACAGTGCCTTTGAGTGGGAACTAGTCTGTTGCCTAGCATACGTCATGCACTGTCACGTATGATGACTAGTCCACATCATGAAGACATATAATGTCTTTATTAAAAATAATAATAAGGCTGTTAATAGCAATGATGACAAAAAATAATAGTAGACATTCAATCAGCTCAATGTGGCTATTTTGGGGATGATAGGATGTGATATAGGTTAGTTACATGATATATCACTTATATGTGATATAAGGTTAGTTACACGATAGCCCCCTTTGACTGATAAGACAGAATGGCTGAACATATCAGACTTGACATTAAAGAGCCTGATAGGCTGTTCCTTAGAGGGTAATTCTGAAATACTTTGGTGTCTTCTCTTAGTAATTTGGAATTTTTAGCCTACTTATACCTTAATGGTTATGTTTAATGATATAAATAAAAACAGTTGACAAAATAAAAAGTACTGAGTCAAAATCATTATTCGGTGCTGTAGAACACAAATTTAGCCTTTAGTGAATTCAAGCTATTAAGAAATGGTAGAACTTTAGAGGACTATGCAGACATAGCACCAAAATGTGTAGACATTAGTCCCGATACTAGGTACAGTATTATTACCTAGAAAAGTATAGTTCTTTTTTCTCCTCACTTCCAGGTTTACTTTAAATTTTAACAGGAAAAGCAGAGGACATCTTTAAAAAAGTTTGTCTTTAACTGGGGTACCAGTTAGAATAAAAGAGTTAGAACAGCAAAAAGTTTAATTTTTTTTTTTTACTAATTTTATTCATTTCAGATTCAAAAAATCATTGACTTGAAAAAAGTGCTTTACTAGATAAAAATGGTGGTGAGCTGGTGCCTGAAATGAATATTACAAGGCTTGGGGAAAATATTTTAATTTTGAAATTTCAGATGGGTTCTGCAATTACCTCAGGCACTTCTCTTCCTCAGTATAGAATTAACAGTGCTACTCCCAGAACACACTGATGATAAAGTAAAATCACTTCACTCATTAAAGGAAAGGAAGTGCAGATGGCCATTATTAATGATGAGGATAGGGGACAATAATCATAAAAGCTCTGAAGCTTGGAAATAAGTATTAAAATGCCTGTGGTATTAATCATGCCAGAGACATCGATTATATCCACATAAACCAAACACTGGATAAAGAATAGGAGCAAAACTGTTCATTATTGGTTTTTTTGACCACATCATATCATCTGGGTAATTGGCTGACTTTGTCATTTTCCTAACACTGCCACTTTATAACCTTTCTTATCTGTAAAAAAAAAAAAATTTAGTATCTATTAATTTTATTTCTCACATAGATGAGGCTTAATTGAAATCCATTAGAGGAAATTATCATAAAAATACAAAGTTTTTTTAATAGATAATTTAAGTTGAATTTTTAAAAAAATATTTTATTTTTTATTATTTATTAATATCACATTCATCAATACAAATTGTGATTTTTCTTCATACGCTTTACCCAACCTATAACTCCCCAAACCCTGTTAAATTGAATTTTTTTTGGAGAAAAAGAAATTAAGGCAGATGGCTCATGATTTCTTGGCCACAGCACTTTTGCTAATATCTAGGTGAACTTATAATAAAACAAAAGAGAACAAAGAAAAGCAATAAAAACAACCCACATTATTTTCCCAACAAGGTAGATCCCTTTGTCATTATTATTATTTTAATAATCAGATTTGCCATCTCATGTGTACGATGCTTCTGTCAGCATTGTCTGGACAAGGTAACCCAAATTCCCATTGCTTTAATGCATATTTGCACAGTCAGTTGGTGTTCTTACAGAACCATGAAGTTGCACATTAGGTCCTAAAAATATACAGATGTGAAGCAATAAAAATGTTGAAACATTAGGGGAACGGGGGAAGCTTTTAAATTTTATAAATGTAATTAGAACAAGCTGATTTTACCTCAAAAGACACAAAGCAGATTTTGTAATAATATAAAAATTTTAAAATGGCAAATAGAGAGGAAATGTATTCCTTTTATCATTGAACTTCCTTTGAAAATAAAATAGCCTACATCAAATCATCAACAGAAATACAGGTTTGAGTGTGCGTGTTATGTAATATTATAGGTGAGGACTTTGCCCATCACCCATATTTAAAAGTTCAATATAGTTCTACACTGAAAATCCAAGCCAATATTAAAACTCAGAACCTGGTCTGACATTTCCCTTCAGAATGCGTTAACTCTTTAAGAGGAAGGCAAAATTCCAACAGGAAAAAGAAAGAAATTAATGTCATTATTGGTCCAAATTCTCCCTTTCCTGGATGGGAATGAACAAATTAGAAACATTCTCAATGAAAAGGTTTGACTTCCAATTCACCTCCTGAACAGGGAATAATTCCACTCTGCCCTGAAGTTAGCAGCCCCTGTAGTCCCTCACTGGGTGAGTGCTCTGTGACATTGCTCTCAGACCATGGTCCTCCAAGTGTGGTCTCCAGACCAGCAGCATCCACATCCCCAGGAACTTAGTAGAAGTGCACATTCTCAGCCCTGCCCGAGACCTACGGAATCAAAAACTCTAGAGGTGGGATCCAGCAATCTGTGGCTTAACAACCCTCCAGATGATTCTGATGCACGCTCAAGCTTAAGAACAGGTGTTCTAAGTCATGCTGAAGAAGGTAACAGGTGAAGGTTCAGCATGGTTACAGAGCTCACTAACTTTTTCAGCTGGAAAGGATGCCAAAGTTAAATGTCTTCCTTTTTTACAAGTGAGGAAATTACAGCTTACATAATTACTCACCAAAGTCCTTGCAGAACTGGGACTGGAAGCCAGGCCTCCTTACCCCAGATACATATACTGCTGTATTCCCTGCCACAATTAACTCCAAACCCCATGCTACTCCCTTTGGTGTTATAAATGCTACTGTCATTTAGGGGAGACTAGGTGTAGAAATTCTCTTTTCCTGTATGAGGATGAATCTGTTAAAATATTCTTTAATCTATGCAGAAAATTCTCTGCTAATTACATGTGTTCACTATAATGGTAATGAATATTTTGATACAGTAAATGTTTTGAATTATATCATTTAATTGTTTTAGATAGAGAACTCATGATTTTTGTCAGAAATTTTCTGTTGTACATGTCCACCATCAATAGTGTAGGCTATCCAATAAAAGTATAATGTAAGCTACATAGGTAATTTTAAATTTTCTAGTGGCCACATTTTAAAAAGTAAAAATAAACAGATGATGAAGTTATATTTTATTTAACCCAATTATCTGAAATGCTTTCATTTCAAAACATGATTTTTTTTTTTTTTGTTCTAAGTCTTAAAGATCCAGTGTGGAGTTTATACCTATAGCGCATTTCAGTTCTAACTGGCCACATTTCAAATCTCAGTAGCCACATGTGGCCATTAGCTACCATATTACACAGCATAGACATAGAGCTTTCTGCTTAAAACTCAGTGCTGCCACATGTCAGCTGTGGGACTGAGAGGTTTCCCTAACATTCAGTTTCCTCTTCTAAAAAATTAGAATAATAAAATTTCTACTTCACTAAATTAATTGGCTTGAAGATTAAAGAAATTCTGTATGTAAAGCTTTTTCATACTGCTTGGCAAATAGTAGGCTATCAATAAATGTTAGTTTTGATTGTTATGGTATAACTGAGAAAAGGTTAATGAGATAACTAAATGTGTTGTGAAGACGTTAATTTTTTTTCATTTTTTTTACAAACTGAGAAAACCAATTTTTGATCACAGGTTGATCCTTTAATAAAAGAACATGAGACCCCACACTCCACCTTTACAATGACACAATTGTCAGAAAATTTGGAATAAACAAAAATTGGATATCTCCAATGGAAAACTGTATTGCCTAGATTAGAACACACTTGATTTAGCTGACTTGGGGTGCTATAACAAAATACCATAAACTGGGGGCTTATTAAGAACAGAAATTTCTCAAAAGAAGACATATAAATGGCCAACAAGTGTATGAAAAAATGCTTAACATCACTAATCATCAGAGAAATGCAAATCAAAACCACATTGAAATAACATCTCACCTCAGACTGGCTGTTATCAAAAAGACAGAAAATAACAAATGCTGGTGAGGATTTGGAGAAAGGGGAACACACACTCTAATGGTGGGATTGTAAGTTAGTATAGGCATTATGAAAAACAGTATGGAGGTTTCATAAACAACTACAGATAAAACAAACATATGATCCAGCTGTTACAGAATCAGATTTGGCAAGGAAGCGGCAGACACTCGGGGGGCTGGAGAGTCAGAACTTTATTATGCTAGTGGGTCCAGCTGAGCTAACCACTTTAAAGTTCTGGACGCCAAACAAAGGTTTTGCAGGGCCTTTTATAGGCAGGTTAGGCAGTCTTTTTAAGTTGAAGTTTCTAAGCAGATATCTTAAGCAGGCAGTTGCTGGTTTCGGCTTCCCCAAATTCACATGACCTGAGTCAGTGCCCTTCCTGTCAGTGCCCTTTTGATGGCCTGAGTAGTGGATAATGGCCATATGGGTGGGCTCCCAAACTGCCTCAAGAAGCTGAAGAATTTCTTCTCTGTTTTTGATTGTTTTCTCTCCTGCCATTAGCAGGCCCCTTTCTTTGTATAAGGCCCCATGGACATGCAGGGTTGCAAAGGCATATTTAGAGTCAGTGTAAATGTTGACTCACTTTCCTTTTGAGAGTCTGAGTGCCTGAATGAGTGCCTATAGCCCTGCCCGTTGTGCTGACCAACTCCATGGTAGTGACTCTGCCTTTATTATCTTTTTATGAGTTGTAACCGCATATCTGGCCCTTTGTTGTCCCACCTCAATGTAACTGCTCCCGGCTGTGAACAGTACCATGTCTGGATCAGTCAAAGGTAAGTCCGTCAAATTGGGCCTGTTGGAGTATATTTCGTCTATCAGTTCCTCACAGTCGTGGTCTGGGGAGCCAGTCTCAGCAGGCAGTGTGGCTGGATTCAGAGTCCATACTGTCTCAAGTCACACCCGGGGGGTTTTCACAGAGGAGTCCCTGATAGTTAGTCATACTGGAGTTGGTCAGCCATTTGTACCCCTGACTGTTCATCAAGGTGGTCACTGAGTGTGGGAACTTTACATTGAGATTTTGTCCCAAAGTAGTTTTGTCCACTTCTTCGAGTAAGGTGACAGTGGCTGCCAGAGCCCACAGGCAGGGTGGCCGGCTGGCTGCCATGGTATCCAGTTGTCTGGACAAGTGTGCCACCAGTCTCTGCCAGGACCCTATAGTCTGGGTGAGGACCCCCATAGCCACATGATCTCTTTCATTTACAAAGAAGTTGAAGTCCTGAGTTATATCTGGAATTCCAAAGGCAGGAGCCTGGGTTAGAAAAGTTTTAATTTCTGAGAATGCACGTTCTTGTTCTGGGCCCCATATTAGAGGCTCCTTTTCAGCTCCCTTGATTGTCTCATATAGGGGTTTAGCTTTTTCTGAATAACTGGGTATCCAGATTTGATGGAATCTGGCAGCCCCAAGGAACTCTTGTATCTTCCTCTTGGTGTCTGGTCAGAGTATGGCACAAATGGCTCATTTCCTTTCTATTCCCAGTGAGCGACATCCTTCAGAGATGTGATACCATAGGTACCTAACTCTTTGTTGGCATATCTATGCCTTTTCCCATGACACCTTGTATCCTAAGTTGGAAAGCAGAATTTGTTCCATTCCAGCAGTTTCCCTGTGTCTAGCTAAGTCTGAAGCTAGTGCCTCTCCAAAGAGTGTAGGCGAATTTTTGAACCCTTGTGGCAGCCTACTCCAGGTTAGTTGAGTCTTCCTTCCTGTTTGGGGATTTTCCCACTCAAAGGCAAACAGCAGCTCACTTTTGGGCACCAGTTGGAGGCAGATTTCAAATCCTTGAAATCAAGACAGGAGAACCATCTAGGCTGTACAGGGAGCAGATTCAGGAGGGTGTAAGGATTGGGCACCATGATGTGGAGGGTGGCAGCTGCCTTGTTCATGGCTCACAGATTCTGGACCGGAGGGTACCTCTTTTCACTGGGCTTCTTGACCAGCAGGAGTGGCATTTTCCAGGGTGATTGGCATTCCACCAAGATTCCTGGTCTTGAAAGTGGCAGATGTGTTTCTGGATTCCCATTTGAGCTTCCTGCAGGACTGGTTATTGTTTCACCCTGACTGGTGTGGCACCTGGCTTTAGCTCTGTTATTATTGGGGCATGGTTCTTTGCCATACCTGGAGGTCCCAGTTCCACCCAGACAGGCAGAATGTCCCTAAAGAAGTGGTCACTCAAGAGCTCCAGAGGTCCTGTGTTTGAGTCTTCTTCAGCCTTGGTATATAGGTGCCATTCCTCTTTTGTAGGCACTGTTATTAGAGTCTCCTAATTACTCAGAGTCAAATGAGCTGCTTCTCTGGGTGTGAATGTTATTTGTGCCCCTAGTTTTCTCAGCAAATCTCTTCCTAGCATGGTAACAGACAGTCAGGCAAATACAGGAATTCATGGGTCACCCTGTGATCCCTGAGGTGGCAGGTTCAGGCCTTGCAGAATGGCTGGCTTGTGTCCCCATAGCACCAACAATGGTAGACTTTTGACCTGAGAATGGGGCCACTGGGCTTGTGAATACAGAATGTTCCACCCTGGTGCCCACAATAAAAGTCATAGTTTGGCCCCCTACCATTATTTTGGCCATGGGCTCCTGGGGGCCCAGAAGCAAGAAGCCCAGTCTTTCCTAATCTGAATCTATCTCTTCAAGGCTGATGAGGTCCTGGAGCTCTTGACTTGCCAGTTCAGGCTCGTACTTCCTTCTTCCAGAGTGTGCCTTGTCCTGTGTTGTTGATTGGGATTTCTCCCCCCGCTTTTGGGGCACTCATTCTTCCAATGGCCAACTGTCTACAGAAAGCACACTGATTAGACTGTAGGGGCATCTACCCTCCTTGGCAGGGGTTCTTCTTTTTCTTTGGTGCAGAGCTCCAGTGTGGGTTAAGTGTCACTGCCAGAAGTGCTGCCTTTTGCCTCAGGCATTTATCTGCCTCCTTCTGGGCCTCTCGGTCTTGGTTAACAAACACTTTGTTTGCTACCTCTAGGAGCTGTGTTGCATTCATTCCAGCAAAGCATTCCAGCTTTGGAAGCTTGAGGTGGATATCAGTGCAGGACTGGGATACAAAGGCTGCATTGACCATTCATTGATTCTCAGCTGCTTTGGGGTCAAATAGCGTATAGATTTGGGAGGCTTCACATAACCTTTCGTAGAACTCTGTGGGTGGCTCATCTGGCTTCTGGGTTACAATGGTTGTTTTGGACACATTGGTGAGCTTTCTCACCCCTGCTCTCAACCCTTGAAGAAGAGCTTCCCTACATCAGTGGAGCTGGTTTTTCTCCTCTTCTTCATTGAAATCCCAGTCCAGAGTGGCATCTAGTGCAGCATCTCTCACTCAGGGCTCAGGGTCCATTGCGGCTGTGGGTGCCTGCTGCTGCAACCATTGCCTGGCTCCAGTCAGAATGTGTTGCTGTTCTTCTGTATTGAAGAGAGTGAAGAGTAGCTGACTACAGTTTTTGCAGGTGGGATGGTGAGTGAGGAAAATCAACTCCAGAAGGCCAATGAGTGCCTGGGGTTTTTCTGAATATGATGGAGTATGATGTTTCCGATTCAAAAGGTCTGTGGTTGTGAAGGGTTGGTAATAGAAGACAGGGTGCTCTGGCTGCATGCTGCCATCTGGATTGATTTGTTGTGTGCCTTGGGTCCCCTGCAGGGGCATCTGAAGGGCTGTAACCTGTTGAGCTGAGTGGAGTCACCTCCCCACTTATTCAGAACTCTCTGGACTCTCTGGTGGTGATGCTGGTGGGACCCATGAGACCAAAGCTGGGGTGCTATCTGGCAAGGGATGTCTGGGGCCAAGCATCCCTGCAGGGGTGCAATACGGCAGTGGCATGAGTTCTTCTTCTGGGTCTCCCTGATATATGTGTTTTTTCCTGTTTTTGTTCTGGCTTTTGTGCTGTTCATGCAACAAGGACCTTGCTCTTTCCCTTATGAACACAGAATCAGACCCAAAGTGGCAGAGTCATAGCTATTGTCAACCTATGTATGGAATCTATGTATGGAAATTGGTATGGGTGTCCTGGTTCCCCAGTGATGACCTCACAGACTGCCCAGGCCTTTTGGAGACTTAGCATCCCTTCTGAGGGCCATCCCACACCAAAGCCAGGCCATTCTACCTCACATAGAGTCTGGAGCTTTCCAGGGGTCATTTTGACTCTATATTCCCCAGAGTACCCCTTTTGAAAAATTTTTAAACATACATTCAAGGACAGTAGGTTTAGAATTGCTTGTTTTCATCTTTAATTTCAGCCTCCCTCTCCTGCCTCAGATGCTTATATCCCAACTAGTATTGGTGTTGCCACCCAAGGAAAGCTTAGAGCTCCCAAACTGCCTTCTCATACACTGGTGTGAGAAGTTTTATCACTGCTTGGGACTGCAAGGGGGGAACAGCTCCTAGCTGGCTTCATGAATGGCAAGGTTTCCAAGCAAAAGGGAAGTGGCAGCTCAGATTCTTTGTTTCCCGGAAGGCTGGGTGAGTCAGCAGGGTGTGCAAATACTCCAATGGTCTGCAGACCCAAACCTCCCTTTTAAAATCAGCTAACCACTCTTCAGGGGAGTAGAGGTAGAAAGGGAAAGGTGGGTAGTGACACAATCTGGATCCCTTTCCTGGTAGCTGAACCCATACATGGGGAGGGGATTCTTATGACAAAATGAACACTGGGTCTCTGGGAGCAAACAGTGTGAGAGTATGCATCGCTACTCAGCAGTCAAATATACTTCCCCTAAGTCTGAAAAGAAGCTTCTGCCTCTCCCTTGGGGACACCAAAGGTTCCCAGACATGGACAAAGTCTTTGTTTATGTGTGGCTCCCCTCCTGAACCCTTCCCTGCCACAGAGACATGAAACGAACAAAGGTAGGGAGTCCCCCTCCTCCTGGAGGAAGAGGAAGACCTCATAGGTGTCCACCTGGCTGCACCCCTCGTGGGGACCTTTGGACCTGTGTTGGCTAAGGTGTACCCATATAAACCCTGGGCCTGGTTCAGTCTGTTTCTAGACTGAAATCACCATTATGTCATATGACATGGCTGCAAAACTGCAGGTTAGAACCCACTCAGACACTGCATTTATCACTGGGTGCCACAAATATTTCACATTCACTCACACATTCAGGTACATTTCCCTCCCCCAATCCTGACCTAATTTACCCAGATGGACGTTCAAAAACAGAGAGGGATCTTGCAACGAGGTCCTAAACCAGATGGATCTTATTACAAGGTCCCACGTAGATGGACCTCAATATGAAGCCCTTTACTCAGATGGATGTCCCTAGATGGGCCCTCAAAGGGACCCTTTTGGGAGGTGATCAAGCTCCCCTCCTGCCCAGAGGTGGGTCTGAAATGAACTAAAGGATTGGGGAGGCCTATCTGTCCTAAAGGCCACAAAAGTCTGGCTGGTCCTTCCCACTGTACAGTCCGGCTGGACAGGCAGCCTCCTGGATCAGCATGGTCCCATTCTCTGAGGTCCTGACAAAATGGCCAGGTGGTGACTCCTCAGTTTCACATGGCCCTGCTGATCCTCTAGGCAGTCCTGCCCAGGCTGGCGGCTCAAGGGGCTGGTATAAATTGCTTCCTGGCCAATGCACCCAAAAATATTATAGAATCGGATTCAGCAAGGAAGTGGCAGACACTCAGGGGGTTGGAGAGTGCCTTGTGTACTCTCCACACAATTATTATGCTTGTGTGCTTTGGGTGTCCCACAGGGGCAGGTGAGAATTCTACCACTGAGTGAGTGTCTGCCACTTCCTTGCTGAATCAAATTCTATAACACAGCAATCCCACTACTGTGTATATATGCCCAAAGGAATGCAAATCATCACATCAAATGGACACCTATACTCTGATATTTATCACAGCTCTATTCACAATAGCCATGATACTGAACCAACCTAAATTGTCCATCAACAGATGATTGGATAAAGAAAATGTGGTATATATACACAATGGAATACTACTCAGCCATAAAAAAATGAAATTCTGCCATTTGAAGCACTATGGATGAACTTTTAGAAAATTATATTAAGTGAAATAAGCCAGGCACGGAAACAGAAATGCCACATGTTGTCACTTATAAGTGGGAGCTAACATAAATAAATAAACAAAAGTTGAACTTCTAGAAAGAGAGAATGGAACTGTGATTCCTAGATGTAGAAACGAGGAGGGCAGAGGGAAATAGTGACATGTTGGTTAATGGACACAAAATTACTGCTAGATAGGAAAATAAATTCTATTGGTATACAGTAGAGCTAGGCATCTATAATTGTCAATAATTTAAGGCATATTATCAAATGGCTAGAGGAGAGGAGATCAAATGTCCACATCACAAAGAAATGATTGTTTTACAGTGGTGAATATGCTAATCACACATTGAGAACATGTATTGAAATATAACTCTGTATGCCATAAATATGTGTAATCAATTCATTTCAATAAAAAATAAAGATGGTGATCATAAAAAAATGAAGATGATGACCATAAAAAAAATATTTTTCATAGTGCTAGAGGCTGCAAATCTGAGATCAGGGCACCAGTATGGTTGGGTTTTAGTGAGGGCTCTTTTCAAAGTGGTAGATGGCTAACTTCACCTTGTGTCCTCACATGCTTGGAAAGAGAGCTCTCTGGGATACCTTTTATAAGGGCACTAATTTCATTCATTAAGGCTCCACCCTCATCACCTGATTAACTCCCAAAGGCTCCACATTCAAACACTATCACGTGGGGATTAGGGTTTCAACATATGGATTTTGGAGGGACACAAATATTCAGTCCATTTCAATGCCCTTCCAGGTTATCTGAGTCTAGCCTTTCATTGTCTTTGAGCTATTTTACAGCTTTGAAAATTATAGATAACTTATGGTAATGCAAAATAATTCTTGTTCTTATACATCACAATAAATTATATCTGGTGGAAGTTCAACTGACTTTCCTCCCCTTTTCTCCCAGGGAGACAAGTTAGTTTTGCATCCATTTGTAAATTAATTTCAGCATTTCTTTACTGATGAAAGTTTACTTTATATAAATTTATGCTTGTTTGTCTTCCCCTTTGAACCAATTGTAACATCTGCCTGATTCCCTCATTAATAATTAGTTAAACAAAATATTTAATTGTGTTTATCTTATATCTCTGTGAGAGTTATGATTTTAGCCCTTTTGTACAATTATCCTTTTTTTTTTCTTTTTTTTCCTTTTTTTTTTGTCTTTTTTCGTGACCGGTAACAGGATCGCAACCCTCAGTGTTGCGCCCGCACCGCACTCAACCAGTGAGCGGACCGGTCTACTATATGGGATCTGAACCCTTGGTGGGAGCGCCACCATGCTCCCAAGCGCCGCACTCTACCGAGTGCGCCACCGGGCCGGCCTGTTGTACAATTATCCTTAAACATACTTATCTAACATTGTGTTATCAGGTTTATAAGAATCATCATGAGTTCAATAAAAATTCAGCAAACTTTAAAAAATTAGGAATCACCTCTTTTCCTTTCTTGATTTTGGTTGTGAATAGACATAGTTAGAATCCATTTTTGTGAAATCCTTCAAGGTGTTGATGCACGGATAGTACACAATCTTTGCTTTTGAAGACATAATAAAATCGGGGGAGAGAGAGGTAAATAAATGATTATAAAACAGTGTCCCAACAGTGGTACGCACATGTTGCTGGAAGTCATTAGCTGGCAAATGTGATGCACAGAGGGGTTCAGGAGATGTTTCACTTGAGACCGAAATCTTTGAGCTAATGTTGGAAGTCGAAAAGGAAATCATAGGGTGGAAAAGTGAGAGAATGGTCATTTGGGGCACATGCTGTGGTGTATATGAAGCTGACATTTCTTCACTATCCCTGAATTTATACCTGAATTGCTTAATTAAGAAAATGCCTCTGTAAGACTCTTTTGCTTTTATGGCTTAAATGCATAAATCTGACAAGTGCATACAAACTTTTATAGCAATTCAAAACTATTAGGGCTGTTTCCTCTGACTTGCATCAAACTGAATAAACACACATGGTTCAAGTGGAAATTTCTTATGCTGCCTTTCTCTGCCTATCAAAGTAATCAAAGCAGGGTTCTTGAAGCTTGAGTGTCTCACCTGTGTCTCCTAATGGCTCATTTATTTTGTTTATCCTGCTTTTGGGAAAATCAGGTAGCTTGATATTTGCATTGCTAGTAAATCTCTTTCAAATTGCATTGGAACTTCACTTGGTTTAGATTTACAACTTGCGTTTGAACACAACCATCTGGTCATTTCTGTTAGTAATACTTACCTTCAAAGAGTCATGTTTTAACATAGGAGATATATACAAATGACAGATCTTTGTACCCATCTATATAATTTTCTTCTCCATTCCAAGTCCTTATGGTTCCAGGTCTACAAGACAATTTATTTGCAATTCTCATTGTTGGGTTAGTCTTGGACATGCTGATGGGCACTATCATCTGATTACCCAAGCAGGAAATCCAAGTTACTATTTTAATTTTCTCTCCCTTTTCTTTCTTATTCAATCAGTCCCCAAATTCTGTTCATGACAACTTTGATCATTCTCCTAAATTAACCCTCTTCCCTTTGTTCCCAAGGCCTGTGACCCAGTTTATCCCTTCATCATCATTCATAGATACTAATTTATTAACTATTTCCTTTATCTGTAGACTTTCCCTTCTCCAACATTCATGTAAACCTGTGCTTCCCAATTATTTTTACTTTGTGACCCATGTAGAAGATAAATTTGTAAAGCACACAGGGATAAACAGAGAAGGCTGCTAATATTTGGAGGCTACTGGCTCAGGAGGCTCCATCTATTCTGGGGACTGAGGAAAATAGATGGTTCAAAACACTTGCAACCCTTGCAGGCAAAAGAATAGGCTGCTATATACTGATTGAGAAGTTTTGTTATAAACTATCACAAAGTTAATTCTTTAATTACAGTTTTACTGTATATATTTTTAACTCCTACATGGAACCCCCATTGCTAACAGGATAAATTTCAGAGTTGTCATTTTAGATTTAAGCCTTCTCATAATTCAAATATATTTTCCAACATCATTTTTCATTTTTCTCCTAAGAACTCCTTGATTCGGTTATCTTGGTCTGCTCTCTTTCCCATTAAACCTTCACCATTTTCTTTGCTCTGCTCTGAATGCTGTCAACATTTCTGATTACATATCAGATTAACTAGCTCTGGGATTCTTAAAAGGATTTTAGTCCATAATCTAAAGCTGAAAAAAATATCTAACTCCAAAAACAGAGTACCAAGTGACAAGATATTCAGATAAGAAAAGTGAATTGGTTAAGAGAAGAAAAAAATAAAGCTATTAAAGATATGAAAACCTAAGTAGAAACAATATAAATAAAAATATAATAAAAATAATTAGCAATTATTCATTGAATGCTTACAATGTGACAGTCACTCTTCTAAGTGACACACATTAACTGAGCCAATTATAAGGACCTTATTAGGTAAAATTCTATTATTATTGTCATAATACAGATGAGAAAAATCAAGCCCAGAGATTAAGTAACCTGGTGAAAAAAACAAAACACTATGGGTCAAAGAAAATAGTAAAAAAAAAAGAATGCTTACAATGTGACAGTCACTCTTCTAAGTGACACACATTAACTGAGCCAATTATAAGGACCTTATTAGGTAAAATTCTATTATTATTGTCATAATACAGATGAGAAAAATCAAGCCCAGAGATTAAGTAACCTGGTGAAAAAAACAAAACACTATGGGTCAAAAAAAAAAGTAAAAAAAAAAAAAAAAAAATTACCAAAAAATAAATGGAAAGTAAAAAAAAGATAAAAGTGATTGATAAAAGTCAAAAACTGTTAAGGGTCTGAGATATTACCAATCTTGCAAGTTAAAAGGGTGGTCAGACTGTTATAACTTTGTGGATGCTGGAAGAAGACACAAGATTCCTGGTTCAGAGACAAAGGACTTAATTACTTACAACCTAGCAAGAAGTATGAGCTTCATACATATGTTTCCCTGACCCCTGTAGGGCAGGAAGAAGTGTTTTTCTCTACCTTTCTAGGTTCTGTGGCTGGGACCCACAAATCAAACTGATAAAATACAGATTAAGAATAGGAAAAAACTCAAATTTAATTATGTGCAAGTGTGTGGGAGTTCACAAAGAAGTGATTGAAAGAGGTGAGCAGAATTTGGGAGCTTATATATCATCTTAGGCTGGACAAAGGAAAAAGAGTTTTGAGCTTTTGCAGGGAAGTGGAGGTAAATTATGGGAAGGTGAGGGGAGAAAATGTATGGTAAACAGGGTTTTTTTTGGTCAGGTTTGTGTAGTGGATTTAATTATGTCCCCCCAAAACTATTGAAGCTTGAATTGTCTCCCAAATTTTATGTATTAGAAACTTAGCCTCCCCTGTGACTGTTGAGAGGGTGAGAAATCCTATTATGGTAATTGAAAGGTGGAGCATTAAAGAGGTGATTGGACTGTAGGACTATGCCGTAGTGAATGGATTAAAAATGGTGGTCAGGGGCGTGGTTCTGAGGGCTTTAAATGAAGAGGAGAGTCTGTCTTTCTCTCTTTGCTTCCAACATCTTGTAATGTGAGACCCCTGGGCCACTGTTGCTACCGCCAGATGGACTTTGGACTTCTCAGCCTCAGAAACTATATGCAATAAATGTAGTTTTTCTTTATAATTACCCAGTTCTATGTATTTTGTTATAAGCAACACAAAATGGACTAATACAACTTCTTATGCAGATTTGTCTTATACGTTGATAAGAGTTGTTAAGAATTCTCCTCCTTGGGCTGGCCTGGTGGCGCACTGCTACAGTGCGCCGCTTGGGAGTGCGGTGGCGCTCCCGCCGAGGGTTCAGATCCCACATACAGACCGGCCGCTCACTGGCTGAGCGAGGTGCGGGCGCAACACCGAGGGTTGCGATCCTGTTGCTGGTCCTGGTCCGGTACGGGCGCGACACTGAGGGTTGCGATCCGTTGCCGGTCACGAAAAAAGACAAAAAGGAAAAAAAAAAAAAGAATTCTCCTCCTTCTTGGCATGGGAGAGGGAGAAACATTTACAAATAAAATTTTCCTTTATTAATGCAGATTTTCTTTACAAAAGGGAAAGATATGTTCTGTTTTTCCTGCATCTGCTGTTCCTAAATTGCTTTCAGCTCAAAATAATCCTATGCCAAAGAGGCATATTTTGGGATACACTCAAGTCCCACAAAAGTGGTGGAGTGGCCCATGTGGATGATGTGTGTGCTTTGGGTTTGCACCACATCTGAGGAATCCTGAACTTAACTAACCCTAATCTTTTAAAATAGGAGGCAATCAAATCTACCTGTTACTCCAGAAGGAGACGTTATCTTAATTAGATAACACAGCAAGCAAATTTGCCTTTTCTTCCAAAGGGAGACACTATCTCTATCATCCAAGGCTGTTTGCTATATGAATAAACTTGAAATGGTCTGAAATGAAAAGAAAGGTAATGACTCTCTCACGATATATACAGAAATATGAGACTTTCTCAGACAATTGTCTCCCAGGAGTAAAATAATATTAAATATGGATGATAAAGGCTGTACAATATACTTGATAGTATTCCTGAAGGAGAGAAATTAGACAGAAAAAGTATTGAAAGGTATGACAGAAAGCTTCCTGTAAAAAATTGCAGACTCAAAAGCAAGACCCAAAGGTACAGTAATCACAAGAATGACTGATAATAATTGCTAAACACGAAGCCAAATTCTGATTGTTAACTGGTCTTTTAAGCCTTAAAAGCAGGTTGTCTTTAGGGAGAAAAATCAGACTAACCTCTGCTTACATGATAGAAACATCATAAAGCCAAAAGTTACTAAAGCAATGACTGCAAAAATCTACATAAAAAAGTGTGACCCAAATATTAATATCTTGCAATTAATTATATACATCTATAATAGCAACAAACACATATTCTCAAATGCCTAATACCTCATGAGTATTTTAATAAAGAAAAAAATTCAAAAGCTTACTTGATTAGTTAAATCTATCCCATCAAGGGATGGATTAAAATACAAAGTGAGAAATGTGACATTACATACCTCTTGAAATGATGCAATATAAAGAATACAACATCAATTATGAAACATTCTTAAAAAATGTTTAATCTGAATCAAATCACATCTTTACAAATACATGATCAGAATAAGGGGATAGAAGAACAATTTAAATGACATTCATAAGAAATCATTGGATAAGTTCAGAATCTGGGAAGTTCTACCTGACAACTGGCTTGTATCTTTAAAAAGTTATTGTTATTAAAACAAGTCAAGTTTCTATTTTACAATAAAAGACACCTAAGAGACATAGCAAACAATGTGTGAATCTGGATTGGATCCTGAAACAACAACAATGAAACTATCAAATATATTTTGGGGCATGTAGAGAAATTTGAATATGAACTAGATAGTAAATATTTCTATGAATAATAGTATTACTACTGTTGGGGTTACTTTTTCTTAGGAGATACAATAAATAAATGAAAAAAGATAGAGCAAAATAAATATATTTGGATAAAGCAAATGTGGCAACATAATATTTGTAAATCTAAGTGAAGAGCATATGGTTGTTCATTGGTTTACTCTTTTAATTTTTCATAAGTTAAAAATTTTCAAAATAAAACATTTCGCAAAAAACATGAAGAGCTCAAGAAAATAGAAGTAGCAATGTGAGAGAACCAGTAACAGGCACTGAACCTATTTAATATAAAACTAAGCAACTGTGGATATAACATATTTAGAATATACTATAAAAGTTATATACCCTGAAAATGTAAAATATATGTCACAAAAATCAGAAGGAAAAGAAAAAGTGAAAGAAATACAAATGTATAAATTTCATTATCTTTCATGGTGGAGAAAAAATATATACTTTCAAATATTAGTAAATCAACAAATAGAGACTAAATATTATTAAAAGTCATAAAATAGCCACTATATTAAAATATTTAATATAGACTGTAAATTAAGTAATAGAAAGATAATTCTCCCCAACACATATCAGTAAGGTGGAGACCACTGAGTAAAAGCTAGAAAACAAAGGAGATACTACAGACAGGAAAAAATAATGAAGTTAGGTGGCAAAATATAGATCAAACAGGGCCAGCCCCGTGGAGCACTCGGGAGAGTGCGGCGCTGGGAGCGCAGCGACGCTCTCGCCCCGGGTTCGGATCCCATATAGGACTGGCCAGTGTGCGGTGTGGGGGACACCAAGCCAAGGGTTGTGATCCCCTTACCAGTCATGAAAGAAAAAAAAATATATAGATCAAACGTATGTATCATATCAAAAAATAAAAATGGAAAGCCTCTTTGATTATTAGAAAAAGAGATTCCATGATTGGATTTAAAGGAATTCAATTATGTGCTTTATACATAGCTGCATCTGAATAAAGTGCCTTCAAAGCCTTCAACGGCGATTATTAAGCACCACGTACTGTGTTAACTGTGAGATGATACACTGGTGACTAAAAGATATTATATCCAGCCTGGTGGATCCATAGTTTAATTGAGGTTAGAGTTCAACAAAGTAAAGTAAAATAGAGTGCAGTAAGGTGAAAAATAGTCAAGCAAAGTAAAGGTTGAATGTAAAAGGAAAGCCAAAAATATACCAGGCCTACAAAAAGACGAACATCAGTCAAGACTGACTTCAAGATGAAACACATTCAGCAAGATAAAGAGGGGTCAAAACACATTTAGCAAGATAAAGAGGGGTTGCAAAAAAGCTCTAGAAATTAAGAAGAAAAACAAATGAAAAACTTCTCCGTTAAGCAAATTTTGTCTGAGCAGAGATTTAAAACAAAGATTTAAAAATATTTAGAAAATAAGGATAGTGAAAACACTGAGTATCATAGATGATGGTATATGAATAAATCTCTGCTCAAAGAATTCAAAGCCTTCAGCATGTGTACGAGGGTACTTCAAAAAGTTTGTGGAAAGATTGTATCACCTTTTCATTGTATTTTTCCACAGATGTTTGAAGTACCCACGTATTTCTAACAGAAAATGGAAATAATTGAACACAAGGAACTCATACAATTAGAAAAGGAGCTAATAAAATTAGAAAAGGAACAAATAGGCAACCAAAGAAAAAAAAGGAAAGAATCAAAATATGTGAAGCAAAAATTAGTGCATTAGAAAATAGAATAACAAATAGAACTGGTTTCTGAAAGTATAAAATGAAGTGACAATAAACTAAGAAATCACTAACTACCTTATTTAGTAAAAAAAAAAAAAAAAAACCCTCCAAATACACTAAATCAAAAATAAAAGTTTCTAAATAACCTCTTATACCAATGAAAATAAAAGGATTATGAGAGAATAATTTGCTTAATTTTATATGAATTTGATAAACTGAATGAAAAGTAACATTTTTTAGGAGATGATAAAGTACCAAAACTATTTAAAGTACCAAAATATCATTATTTGCAGATGATATGATTGCATGTATTCATACAAGAGAGTCAAATAAAATTCATTTGCAAACCAGAAGAAAATTCAGAAATGAGGTTGGATAAAAAAATAACAAAAATTTTAACAGTTTTTCTCTCTACCAACGACCTGTTAGGAAATATAATAAAATAATGCCGTTTAAATAGCACCAAACAAGACTAAACAAGAATGAATTTAATAAGAAATGTGTAGAAACTGTATTAAATATTTATTTATAATTTTACTGAGTGAGGGTATTGAATATATTGAAAAAAACATTTCTTGCTCTTGGATATTACACACATCCATTCTTTCTCAACCTATTAATTCAATATTATCCTACATGACATGAAACAGGGAGATTTTCACATTTTACGTTAAATTCTCCTGTTTTCCCTCAAATATTTTCAGAATGAATGAATCACTACTATTATTCCAGATAAAGAATAAAAGGTAAAACAAACCAAAAGAATCTTGAAGGACTTTTTAGGTGTTAACAAATGTCATAGCTAATACTAATGATTACGAAGTGTTTATTATTTCCAAATTCTGTTCTAAGTGCTTTAGATGGATGAATTTATTTAATGCAGAGGCATTACCAGTTCTTATCTGGTAAATCATAAATTGTAAGAATGACAATGATACCAAATTTTCATACCAGTTGTAGCCTTATTTTTATAGGTGAGAAAGGTTGTCTAGAACTCTACATCCAAAATATCCTTACAGATTGTCATTGGGTTAACAATTGCACCATTTTGGGTTGACTTATTTGTATTGCAATAGCTTTTATTTTAGACTCTGGTATGAAATATAAATAGAAAGCATTATTAACTATCTTCAGTGGGAAGTTATGGATAGTTAATGTCCAGAAGATGGATAACAGCAAATGGCAAGGTTTATGAAAAAATGTCTCTGGTGACCACGAGGATAGAAAATACAGGTATTAAGGAGTACTGACAGTAGAGACGGGAAGCAAACAAAGGAAAATGTCACTACTTCGGCCTTGTTAGTATAGTATACTGTTCCCATAAGTAACTAGAATAAATAATCGATTTGAAATCACCGTCTCAAAATATATTGAACATATTGGTTGTAAGTAGTTTTCTATTTCTTCTCAGAAATGTCCTTGATTAGTGGATAGAGCTAGGGAGTGGTAGGTGATACTGAGTGAACTGGTTTCTAATCCTGGGTTCATCTCTGAGGACCCTTAGGCAAATTATTCTCTGCATGCTTGTTTCGTAATCTAATCTGTGAGAGATTTATCCTGCAGACATGTGGATACAAATAATCTACCTACAGAATAATATTGCAATACTTGAATGAATAAAACTAAAAATTCATTTTCTGCCTGGATCCCATGGTAATATTTAGCTTTCAGTAAATTGATTAATATTAGAGTAAAAGGATGGTCATTTGATTCTATGTATCATGGAACATTTTCTATATTCTTTCTATTTTTCTATTTCTATTTGAGAAAGAAAATTGATATAAGTAATCATTTAAAGTATTTGAAGTAAGCATTTTGTGCTATTTTTGTTATCATAGTATCATATCAGATTCCCACTTTAATTTACTGTAATTGGAAAAATTTTCCTCTACCCTCCCTTTTTGTCAAAGAATTTGTTAGGACTCAGAAATGAATGAACGACCTATTTTAGGGTACTGTGGGAAGATTCATGAACTAGTTTCTGTTATGCCAGTTGAATTCCATGGGCAAGAGACCATTCAAGAATTAAAACAATATTGATAGAGAAGTTGGAATCTGGGTAAATTATGGCTTTTTTCTTGTGGTCTTGACAATACTGTCACAATAAGATGCCTGATGTGCTCTTTCAGATCCAGTGCTATCTCTGATTTGTTTTCGGATCTAGCATTTTGGATGATGCACTTAGCTTCTTTTGGTTCCCTAATGCAGCTGGATACTGCATGTAACAAGATAATGATTGTGATACGAATGTGGGCTGTCATGACTTTACCTTCAAAAAAGATATGAATTTTGAGTGGAGGATCTAGATCTGTGCTAAACTAGCTATATCTATATATTAAGGAAAAGATACATTTTAATATTAGCAGCAATAATCTTTTGCTGACTAGATTTCATTTAATAGAATATTATTCTAAACTTAAAAACAGAAAACTAAAAACTTACATGTTTTGAGCGCTCACTTTGTATTGAGTATTTCATATGTAATTGATTCTAACAAATAAAATCTCTAAAACTGCATTGGCTAAGTTTTGATGAAATTCAATTTTTCTTTTAATCAAGGAGTTCTCACAGTTCAAAATGCTTTGCTTTTCTCAAATATAAAGAGTCACGATTCTCTGTTAAGTTTTTCCAAATGTTTAAGAGAAAATGGAAAACTGATGGAAACTACCCTCCCACTTTCCATTTGTAGTTTTCAGATGGCATTATTCTCTTGCTTCCCCACTTGGTTGTTATTATCCTTCATGTTTGTTTTGTTTTGACATCTTTAATGAATAAAGACTTGGGTAAGTTTTTGCCATTTGATTAATAAATATGGTCCTTTAGTGAACAAAACCAATTCTCCCTGATCATTAATGGATGTCAGCTTTTCTTGCATGATGAATGATGTATGTCTGGTGAGTTGAAAATATGATGTCCTAAACCATCTCACTGGCTTCTCCTGGCATCGGGTACAAACCACCTCACCTGAACTAGTGACAGCTCCTGTGACAACTGCTGTTGTTTCTTTCCTCATTTCACTGTCACTCTACTGCCCTCTATTTGATGACAGAGGAGAAAGCTCAAGAATGTCTGCAGCAGGGTAAATTGGCAACAGGTACTAATTCTTATTCATTTCCCCATTGAAAATATGAGTTGCCTTTCATTCACTTAATACACATTTGTATATGATTTATTGAGTACTTCTTACATTCAACATACCACACTAGATATTACAGAGAGGGAGATATAAAAGGAGACCTAGTGGCCCAGTGGGAAGGAAGAGGCAGACATAATATATACAATAAAATAAAAAATGATTTTGTTTTATGAAAGCTGATTATAATAAAGTATAATAAGTTCTCAACAGAGGTATGGAAATTGAGTTGTGTCATAAGAGGAATATACTGTATGACTAATGCTGACAGTGGCAGCAAGTGAAGACTCCATGACGGAATTAGGTCGTGGAGAATAAGAATTTCAATATTATTCCAGACTTAGGGAACACTATGAACTAATTCACGTGGTCCAAAGATATCAGAAAAGTAGTGAGTAGTTGGGCATAATGTTGAGTACAGTGGGTGGGAGTCTAGTTGATAAGGATACTGGAAAGGTAATTTATAGACAGATGATAAACTGTCCTGAGTGCCATGTAAAGAAATTTAGGGCCTAAAGAGAGATATTGATATTGAGGAAAAGATATGGACAGCAGAGTTCCAAACAAATGCCCACTGAGCCTCGTGCAGCTGTGGGCATAACTGTGAGCAAATAATGTATAAACAGAATTTGATGATTTTTTGGTTTTCTTTTCAATTGGAAGAAAAGCAGAATGCAGAAATTTTAAGGGCAGCTTACAATTGATGTCCATTCCATATTCACACTCATGTTGATTTTAAAGACCCATGTCTCTGTGCTTCTCTGCCTGAGAGCTTTCTCTAGTGCTACAAGAATTTATGCAGTCCATGCACAGGGCTGCCTGGAAGTGAGAGATTTAATGCCCAAAGAAGTAAATTATAACTGATGGATAAATACTTTAGCTTCCCATCCACTGAGGACAAATTCTGAGGTGAATTCTAAGTGATTCCTCAGACTGTCCCCAGTGGGATTGAAACCCAGTTGCACATGGTGGTAATCCACTCATAATGCACAATTTATTGGTTTTTCTCCTTTCACTGTTTCCTTTCCCCATCTTTTATTTGTGCTTCCTGAGATCATTTCCTAATTAACTACCTGCACTCAAGCTCCTTGTCTCAGTGTTTACTTTTGGGGTAAACTATATTAAGATAGTTTGATTTAAGGGCCGGCCCAGGGATCACTTGGGAGAATGTGGTGCTGATAACACCAAGGCCACGGGTTTGGATCCCTATATAGGGATGGCCGTTTAGCTCACTTGGGAGACCGTGGTGCTGACAACACCAAGTCAAGGGTTAAGATCTCCTTACCAGTCATCTTTTTTTTTTTTTTTTTTAAAGATAGTTTGTTTTAGAAGTTGCCCTAGAGAGCACACCCTCAGAATAGAATTCCTGGAAATGAATCAAGTGCCAATCAGATGGGGACAATGAGCCCCTTGCTGCTAAGTGGGGTGGCTTGCAGTAACACTCCAATCAGTAAGATTTTCCTTGCTTCTTGGTGGATTGGGAGGATGCAGAGGTGGGAGGGGAAGCACTAGCTCAGGCAATATCTGGAATATGACAGAAGCTATGGCCATTTTGTAGATTATGGAATTGGATGGCTTTTACTAAATATTCTAGAAAACATAAAGAAAGAAAATGCCATGCTCAGGATGGCCAGCTACTAACTCAGTGTAGACTGTGATATGCAGAAGATCCCCATGGTAGCATAAAAAGAAATTACTTACGAGTTGAAATTAGCTGCCCCGTTGAGTAAATTCCAATTTCTCTTCTAATGTCTCTCCCCTGATGCTCTAGTAAAATACATGCTTGCCGGAGGGTGGTTTATATTCCCTACAATGATCCCAGGGATAGATCAAATTGGTGAAGATTTTAGGGGTCCAGTGATCTGGGGCATGTTAGGAACTCCCTAAGGAAAAAGACAAGTTATTTTACCCTGCATGTCCAACCACCAAAAAATTGGTGCACTTTTTTGTTCGATTCTTTGTATTTTGGGGGAATACTTCTCTAACCCATTTATCAAGTGGCTTTGAATGCTGATGGTTTTGAGAAGGACCCAAAAGTTGTGAGGGCTCTGTAGCAGGTTATGAAGTAAGACCATGCCTTATGCAGAAAAGAAATAACTCTCTACTTGAAAAGTAGCTCTTCCATGCTCTTGGAAGCTAGTAGGAACTGAGAAATGGACTACTGGGCATGAAGTTACTGTGAGAACAGAGCTGCCTGTTATGAACCAGGATCTGTCAGATCTACTGTGGTCGTAAATTGGTTGTGCACAATTGCAGCCCATCATGTGTTTTATTACAGTGCATTTGAGGTTGGATCTGATTAGACCCAAAGCCCATGATTCAGACGCATAAACAAGAGCCAGATGCATGAATGGTAGATCAGCCTTTTGTGTCAGTGTCACCTAATTCTGTCAGTCGCTCTCTTTCAGCTAACAACTCTATATTCATGTGGGTTCCCAATAACCAGCTAACAGTAGGAAGAAACCCAGGCCTGGTCCTTGGACCCAGCCTTCTCAGTACTCAGGTATGAGCTGAAGTAAATAGGCTATGGATATAGGAAAGCCTCCTCTGTCCTAAACACCAATGGTGAAGGGATATCCTTCCAGTGGAGCAGAACTTCAAAAGGAAAAATTGGGTACCAACTTTGTATGGAGGGAGAAAGTGTCTGATATAAGTATACCTATGTACTCTTGGGCAGAAGTGAAGGGCTGAGTTGTTGATCACAGCCTGAGAAGAGCAAAATTGGAGGATTGCAGACGAGATAATATGGAGAAAAGTTGTGTGAATGGACCTTTAGGAATTGGCCCAAAATGTTTAGATGCCCCCATAAGCCTGCACTGCAAAGCAAGCACTCAACAACCACACTGACAATATGATTATCTGTTCTTGTTCACCCCAGTTTTTGCACTATGAAAAGATAGAGGGCCCAAAATGTTTAGATGCCCCCATAAGCCTGCACTGCAAAGCAAGCACTCAACAACCACATTGACAATATGATTATCTGTTCTTGTTCACCCCAGTTTTTGCACTATGAAAAGATAGATTGAGGCCCATGAAAAGACATAGTGATAAGAGAAGAAGCTCAGTATATAAACCCAACAATATGGGCTTCTGAGCACAGCCTGCCATAGTTGACACTAAAACAAATATAGAGCCCCACAAGTGTCTGCAGTATGTGCAGAATTCACTTGCCTATAAACTTTAAAGTTATGACCTGATTTGCAGACTAGTCTGAGAAGCAGAATAAAAACAGCAAAATGTTCTTGTGCCTTAATGTCTAAGAGTCTTGCATACTGGAAGAATTTCTTTTCCTATAAACAGCATTTTACATCAGCTGAGCTTACATATTAAGATCTGTATTCTTGTATATGTGAAGGCCCTGACATGAACCCTGTCCTTTTAAAATAGCCACTCACCTCTGGGCAAAGTTGGCCCAACAAAATCAAATTCTTGTATTATCTGCTCACAAAGTCAAAGGCTAAAGCTGCTCACCCGGATGCACCTGATAAAAGCCATGTGCACTAGAGTATAAACCAACTGTGAAATGTAATATAATGTGCTGCAAACAACTATGTTGGAAAACTTTTATGACCCTGCTTGCTAAATCGTATAGCCTGCAGCCATGCACCATGGCCACATCAATCAGTCTCCACAGGTGTTACTTTGTTTTGCGCATACCAGTGCTTATATATGATTAGCAAATTTCCTGGCTCAAATAATCAGATATTCAAGTTTTAGGAAACCAGTCAATAGCATCCTTTGTTTTTTCCTTCCCATGATTTGAATATAATTAAAAGATGGACAGAAGAGATAAAAACATCAGCTTTATTACTGCAAAGAGTTACATTAGCTGACCTGATTTAATTCTTCATGTTTCCAATACTTTACCACTGAATTAGACATCCTAAGAGCAGGTGGCTTTGCCTGCAAGATTGAGAAAAGAGACTTTAGTGTATCTATCCATGAACAAGCACTGACAAGGGAGAGCTCGAAGGAGCTGAAACTGCAAGACCACTCAGAAAAGTAATTCCTCTTCCCCCAGGGACAATTGAATGAAGGGCAAAAGACTTTAGTGTATCTATCCATGAACAAGCACTGACAAGGGAGAGCTCGAAGGAGCTGAAACCTGCAAGACCACTCAGAAAAGTAATTCCTCTTCCCCCAGGGACAATTGAATGAAGGGCAAGGGTTGGTCAAGAATGTTGTTATGGGGAAGTACCTCCACATGGCAATATGAAGACTAGGGTTCCATCCTATTACAGACTATTATTTTGAGCCAAAACACTTTATAAAGAGGATATCACACCTGTGCTTTTTACCAGTGATCAGTCATCTGCTGTAACAGGAATTGTTTATTTGCATTGCTATCCATTTGATGTGATACTAAAGGGGTTTGATAAGACTTGAGGTGATCAAATGACTAGCCTTTGCTTTAATTTATAGTCCATGCTAATAACTTTAATTTTGCACGTAAAATTTGCATGCAAACATTAATTTAGAAATCAAATGATCCGGGCCACCTACCTTACAAATCACTTAATCCCTCCCTTCCATCCAGTCTAATTTTCCTTATATCTGAAATAAGAATAATAATATATCCTCTGCTTGTCAGCTATTTACTTTGAGAATTCAATTAAGTAATATATATAAAAGATGTTGTAAACAATAAAAGACTAAATATAAATTGTGGGTAGCACTGGGGCATATTTGACACTCAGTACTTGTTTGATCTAAATATATATGATCACATACAAACATTAAGGTCCATTATTAATAGTATTCACCATTTTTGTAACAAATTATATTTGTTACAAAATGTGTTTAAATAATTTTCCACTTAAATACTAAACAAAAAGTAAAAATAATTGCAAATCCATCACATAGAGATAAGAATCATTAATACTTTGGTGACAGTCCTCATGTACATTATATAAAAATCAGATTGTGTAAATGTCTTTGGACTTTGCTTTTCCCACTGAAAACATTGTAGAATTTCTTTCAAGTCAAATGACATAGATCTAACACATTTTTAAAAAGCTTGTAGATATCTTGTGGGTAAATAATAAAATATAGTTTATTGAGTTATTTACCACTTCATGGGTACTCATATTTTTTTAAAAAAGTAATGTTAAAGTAAACTTTGTTGGGATATGTGTGTGTTTGTGTTTGTGTATGTGTTTTTCCTATGAGGTAGATTCCTAGACTGGAAAAACTGTAACTAAGGGTAAAAGTTTATATTTTAAACTTTCTATGTTATGTAGGAGACGAGGAAATGGGAGTGGGGAGGGGGGATATTGAGAGGCCTGTTAATGGCCACAAAATTACAGCTAGGTAGGAAAAAATGTTCTATCTGCGTACAGTCAACCCAGGAAACTATAATTAAGAATGATTTACTGCATATTATCAAAGGACTAGAAGAGAGGAGATCAAATGTTTACATCAAAAAGGAATGACTAAGTTTTGCAATGATGAATATGCTAATTACCCTGATCAGATCATCATACATTGTACTCATGAATTGAAATATAACTCTGCACCCCGTAAATACATACAATCAAATTGGTTTCAACAAAAATTTTTGAAAAAAATCAATTTCCTCTGCTATGCTAATAAGAGAACTTATTCTATCTTTATGGAATAACACATTGCCAGATTCTAGAATTGCAATAAAGCCAATTGAGATCTTTAAAATAAAACAAAACTTTATTCAGTAATGTCAGATTAAAAATAGTAATAATAATAATTTCCTGCCCAAAGTGTGACATTTTATTTTCACCCATGGCTCATTCATCAGTAGGAAGATTGAGAACCTTTTCATATGTTTAATGGATGTTTGAATTGCTTCAGGTGTAAATTTTCAATTCATGCCATTACTCATTTTTTTTTCCTATTGGTTGTCTTTTATTTATTTTTGAAAGCTCTTTTTGTATTATAGATATTAAATTCATTGAAAATAGTTCTACAATTTATTTTTGTTTTGGCTATAGGTGTGGCATTTGTTTTTGAAAGATTTTTTTTTTTCATGTTGCAAAATATGTCAATCTTCCATTACAGCTTCTGAATATATTTTCTTATATCTTCTAAAAATTTTTGTTGTTTACTTACTTTACATTTATGTTTTTTGGTGACAGTCCTCATGTACATTATATAAAAATCAGATTGTGTAAATGTCTTTGGACTTTGCTTTTCCCACTGAAAACATTGTAGAATTTCTTTCAAGTCAAATGACATAGATCTAACACATTTTTAAAAAGCTTGTAGATATCTTGTGGGTAAATAATAAAATATAGTTTATTGAGTTATTTACCACTTCATGGGTACTCATATTTTTTTAAAAAAGTAATGTTAAAGTAAACTTTGTTGGGATATGTGTGTGTTTGTGTTTGTGTATGTGTTTTTCCTATGAGGTAGATTCCTAGACTGGAAAAACTGTAACTAAGGGTAAAAGTTTATATTTTAAACTTTCTATGTTATGTAGGAGACGAGGAAATGGGAGTGGGGAGGGGGGATATTGAGAGGCCTGTTAATGGCCACAAAATTACAGCTAGGTAGGAAAAAATGTTCTATCTGCGTACAGTCAACCCAGGAAACTATAATTAAGAATGATTTACTGCATATTATCAAAGGACTAGAAGAGAGGAGATCAAATGTTTACATCAAAAAGGAATGACTAAGTTTTGCAATGATGAATATGCTAATTACCCTGATCAGATCATCATACATTGTACTCATGAATTGAAATATAACTCTGCACCCCGTAAATACATACAATCAAATTGGTTTCAACAAAAATTTTTGAAAAAAATCAATTTCCTCTGCTATGCTAATAAGAGAACTTATTCTATCTTTATGGAATAACACATTGCCAGATTCTAGAATTGCAATAAAGCCAATTGAGATCTTTAAAATAAAACAAAACTTTATTCAGTAATGTCAGATTAAAAATAGTAATAATAATAATTTCCTGCCCAAAGTGTGACATTTTATTTTCACCCATGGCTCATTCATCAGTAGGAAGATTGAGAACCTTTTCATATGTTTAATGGATGTTTGAATTGCTTCAGGTGTAAATTTTCAATTCATGCCATTACTCATTTTTTTTTCCTATTGGTTGTCTTTTATTTATTTTTGAAAGCTCTTTTTGTATTATAGATATTAAATTCATTGAAAATAGTTCTACAATTTATTTTTGTTTTGGCTATAGGTGTGGCATTTGTTTTTGAAAGATTTTTTTTTTCATGTTGCAAAATATGTCAATCTTCCATTACAGCTTCTGAATATATTTTCTTATATCTTCTAAAAATTTTTGTTGTTTACTTACTTTACATTTATGTTTTTTCTTGTACTCACTGCGGTCAGACTTTCATTCTCATTGCTATCAGAGGCATTTGACAGAGTTGATCACTTCCTCATTTTGGAAACTTTTTTTTTTTTACTTGGCTTCTAGGCTATCACACTGCTTCTATAGCCCCTACCTGAGCTCCCCTTTTCTCTCTTATCTCCGAAGTCTGTCCTTCACAGAACAACCAGAATTATCTCTAGTAAACATAAATCATGTATAACACAGCTCAAAGCCTTCTAGTGATATCTCCTTTCATTTAGCATAAAATTCAAACACTTGCTATGACTATGAAGCCCCTCATGGTCAAGCCTCTGCCTCCCTCTTTAACCTCTTGTCCAACACTTGCTCCAACTTCACTCCGGTCACTGCCTACCTCTTGTTCTGTGAACATGTCATGCTGTGCCTCCTCACACCTTTGCAGTTGCTTTTCTTCTGGTTGAAATGCTCATTCTATAGAATTCACAGATCTCTCTCTATCACTTCATTTGGGCCTCAGTTCAGATGTTGCCTCCTCAAAATGGGTTTCTCTGAATATGCTATTGTAGTAACTCTGTACCCGATATTATATCATGTATTTCCTTTTTTCTGAGATTATTGTCTGTCTCTCACACTAGATTCAAGTTTCATGAGACAGAGATTAGTCTGTCTTTTTCATCAATGTATCCCCAGATCCTAGAAAAGGCATAGTAGGTCCTCAATAAATATTAAGTGAATACTTGAATAAGTGAATTCATATATTTAGCATACCTGAAATTTTTAAGCATGTATATCAACTTATTTACAATGTTTCTATAAACACTAGGATCTATTTCCAAACTTTCTGTTATGTTTTACTGATCAATTTGTTTATTCCTAGTCCAGTAACTCACCCACTGCTTTATCCCTGTGCCACTGTTTTGAGCATATATACCATATCTCAATAGAGGGAGGATTGGCTGCATTTGGAAGGATCATGACAAATTTCCCCAGACTATAACATGATTTGTAATTCCATTTGTTTAGATATTTTTTATGATTTGAAAAAGATGCTGTAGTTTTATTTTTATAGGCCTGTGCCTTTATTTACTTACTTCCCAATATTTCACAATCCCTAAACAACATATAATTACTTTTTATGTCTTTGTGAGGTAGTTTAGAAAACCTCTAGCTTATGGATAAAGAAATTATTGCAAGAGTAAGGCAGATCTTGATGAGTCACCTATAAAATAGAATTCTTCAGTTCTTAGAACTGAGCATCCCCTATTATTATTGACTGACTAATCGCCCTGCATCTGACCTACTCTGAGACCTGCCCAGGAATGTCTTCTTGGTTTTGTCTCATCTCTTCACAACTGCTTTCTCCTGACCTTCTTACTTATTGTTCTATCTATCTAGAAGCCCTTCCATCCTTACATGCCTGGCTAATATTCCTTTGATATCTGTTTAATTGTCACTTTCCCTAGAAAATGTTCTTTTTCTTCTCTGATGAACCCAGTTCCTATAATTACTTTTAGCTCTTTGTACTTTTCTTTCTTAGCATTTCTCAGTCTTTGCAGTTTTATAGTTTTCTGAGATTATTTGATAGATGTCACCACCTGGGTTTAAGTTCACTAAAGGACTGTGTCTGGTTTTTACTCAATATTCTATCTGCAGCAACTAGTTCAGTGACTGGCTCATCATATGTGTTCAATAAATATTCATTGATCAAAAGACGACTGGGGGCTAAACGTTAGATAAACCAAAATATAATATATCATGGAATCCAGCCTGCCAAAATTTCTATTTTGCAGATTGATATCTTCCTACTATTTAGCATTCTCAAAGCTATTGTGTCCCCTCAATAACATTTATGAATAAAGATTCAGGTGAATTAGAACTACATAGAATTTTTGAAAAATAGGCAGCCACAAAACTATTTAATATAATGTAAACTCTTATCTGATGCCACCTAAATAGGAAACCAATGCTGCTCAAAAACAGAGTGCTGACTAGCTTTCCAGAGTGGCAAATTCAGCAAAACTCTTTAGTGCTCCAGGAAATTATTTGCAATAAGCACTCTTTGGACTGGCTTGACACCCCAAAGATTAAGTGTTTTGTTCATTTTTATTGTTTCCTATTTGGAAAGCTGTAATAATTTGATGAATAATTTGATCATATGGTGCATAAAGATCAGCTCATTTAAAATTCTGCTAATTACTTGTGATTCACTTATAGAAGGTTGATATAGAATGAAAATTTTAAAAAAATGACAATATCTTCTAGATCCCTGTAGTTTAGATCATTAAAACATTGTTTACCAAAATACAATTCTTTATTCAACTAATCATCTTTAGCTAGAAAAATCTCTGAGTGGCAGCAAGATCTCCCAGTCTTTTCAGATCTGTGTTTTTCATTTGCATATTACCCCCAAGAACAGAGATCTTAGTGATATTATATAATGTGTTTCTGGAATAGCTTTCTAATGAAAATTGGCTTTGGAGAAATGCTTAGGTTTATTTCCCTCAAACCTCTATATTTTAATAGTATCACATTGCAGTAGAGCTCAATAGACTTTTGCCTTATGGAGCATCTTAGGAAGTATCTTTAAAATAGTTGATGTTGGTGCCTATCAAATGAATGTCCATTGGCATTGCCACAGCAAACATCTATCTTACATAGTGTAGGAACTTTGAAGTTATTGGGTTTTTATGTGCATTTCTATTTCAAAAATTTTAACAGTTTTCTTTCCAAATAACTACAAATGTCTGACCATTAGTGAGAATGTGAGCTCTGAGCTTTCTATATACTTATTTTTCCAAAAAGAGAACAACTTAAAACACATGTATTTTGAATATAAGTAGTTATAAAAGTTTACATAAGAAATCAAGACTAAAAAGGATGAATGAATCACTTTCACCATAATTCAATTTAAAACTGTATAACAAAAAAAAAGATTAAAAATTTTTTTTTTAACTGCAAGGAAAGGAAAGGCAATATTTAACATATATTGTGGGCTGACTACATGCCAGGAATTCTGCTAGACATTCTGTGAACATTTTTGCACGATAGTCTTGTTGATATGAACACTAAATTAGTTATAATATGGTAAAAATAAAAATTGATTTTCAGTTTAAAAAGCTTTTCTTTTGAAAAGCACTGAAAGAATATTATTTTTTCATGCTGCAATAATGTAAAGGGTTATATTCCACCTTTATTCACAAACCTATCCCAGGAATCCAGTAATATTCTGAAAAATACTAGTTCTCATGTATTTTCAGTAGTTTAACTTATTTAGTTAGAATGGCATAATTTCATATTTGTTGATTTATAGTCATGGATAATGATACATTAATTTTGATTCTAGAATCAGAGCATATTAATAATATACATACGCTAGTCTCAAGTACAGATATTTGACACTTAGAATATTAAAATAAGTTTTGTGCATATTAAAATAGCACATGTAAGATATCAACTATGATGAACTATGGATATACTGCAAGAGTTTTAGAATTATGGTTTCTTATGAGTTGAATCGTTTCTGCCAAAAGTTATGTTGAAGTCTAACCGCTGGTGCCTGTGAATGTGACCTTATTTGGAAATAAAGTCTTTGCAAATATAATCAAGTTAAAATGAAGTCATATTCAATTCTGGTAGGCTCTAATCCAGTTGATGTCCTTATAAGAAAGAGGCACAGGGGAAGATGTGATGATGAAGGCAGAGATTGAAGGGCTGTAGTTTCAAGCCAAGGATTTCTGAAAAGTCACCAGAAGCTCAGAGGCAAGGAAGGATTCTTCCCTACAGATGTCAGAGGCAGCATGGCCTTGCTGACAACCTGATTTCAGACTTCCAGTCTCCAGTACTGTAAGACAAAAAAATGCTGTTGTATTAAGGCATTCATCTGGTGGCACTCTGTTACAGCAGCCCTAGGAAACCAGTATTTGGTTAAAAGGTGAAAGATGCTTTCACAATCTTTTGTAGTATAAGCCCGTAGGACCATTTGATTTTATGATATTATTTTCCTATCTAAAAAAACTTCATGGTTTATATCATTATATTTTAAATTATATTGATACAATGTTAATTCAATTAAAAAAAATGTTCACACTTCTTGAGATATCTTTAGGCATCGTACCTAAAATCCAGACTACTGAACTCCTTGTAGTTCCTGAGTTCATCATGATGTCACACGTTTTACATGCAGTGACCTCTTCAATGCTGGGAAATTCTCACCATTCTTTGCATCTGGCTTATCTTCTTGTATCAACTGTCCATTACTGTAATAATGCTGTGTAATAAGCAACGACAAAACCTGAGTGATGTGTGACAATAAACATTTATTTAGATCATAACCTGTGGTGTTCAGCTTACCTGGGCTGGGCTCCTTGAGCATTTGTGATCAGCTGTGAGTTGTCTAGGTATCTTTGCTTATCTCTGCTACATTTACTGACATGTCTGGGGGCAGCACTCTGTCGGTTGATCTAGGATGGCCTCTGCTGGGATGACCATTGACGTGGCTCTGTGTCATACATCTCTCATCTTCCAATATACCAGATTGACATGTTCACATGGCAATTACAGAGCTCAGGAGATAGAAGGAAAGCATAAGCACTTTTTAAGTCTTTGCCTGTGTTACATCTGCTACACCCATTGGCTAAATCAAACCACAGGGCTTGAGTCAGAATCAAGAGGTAGGAAAATATATTCAACCTCTTTATGGGAGGAGCAGCTAAGTTACATGTAGAAACTAGATGCAGGGCATGGTAAGACCATTAATGCAATCAATCTACCACTCTTCTATTCTCTGCATTTCTTTCTTTTGGAATCTCTTTTGGATGAATATTTTACCTCTTCATTTTAACAATGCTATCATATTTTCTAAATTGTTGTCTTTCTGTTCTGCATTTTCAATACTTTCCATATTCTTTTATTTCACTAATTTTCTCTTCAGAAATGTCTAATCTGCAATTCATCCACTGAGTTTTGCTTACAATGGCTGCTTTTTATTTCTCTAAGTTATATTGGTTCCTTTTACAAATACAAGTATGCCATTTTTTAAAGCACAGGATCCTCTTTTATTAGAGCTTTTACTAATTCTTTATCTCTTTTAGTCCTGTAAATGTACTTATTTTGTAGCTTTTTTTATAGATTGGTTCTTTTGTTTTGATATTCTTCACCCTGAATGACTGTACAACCAGGTATATATATATATATATTTTTTTAATTGAGAGCTCATCTTTAATAGCGGTTACTATTTCTTTGTACCCTAAATTACAGGAGTAAGCCTCTAGATGAATTCTGCCTTTGTTTCTCATTGTTGCTGCAGAAATGTTTGTGATATCTGGTTTTAGATCAGTGTTCATGGTAGTTTTCTAACCCACTCATTTTTTCCACGTAAGAATCTGAATATAAACTAGGATATCATGTCATCAATGGAATTGTTGAATAGATTTTGTTTAATAAATTAACACCAGTGTTCATGGTAGTTTTCTAACCCACTCATTTTTTCCACGTAAGAATCTGAATATAAACTGGGATATCATGTCATCAATGGAATTGTTGAATAGATTTTGTTTAATAAATTAACAAAATTATTATTAATTTTATAATTTATAAAATTTATTGAAGGATACTCTCCATATATTAAAATTCACACATTTTTAAAGGTACAGTTTTATAAGTTTTAGCAAACATATATACCCATGTAACCACTACCCTAAGCAAGATATAGAATTTTTCCACCTCTAAAAGTTTACTTGTATCCCTTTGTAATCTCACCACAGTGTACTGTCATACAAATAACCACTGATTTGATTTCTATTACAATAGAGCAGTTTTACCAATTTTAGAACTTCATATAAATAAAAAAGATAACTTCTACAATTATACAATATGTACTCTTTTGTGTCTGTCTTTTTTGGGGGGGCAGGGAGGTGACTCAGAATAACATTTGTGAAATGCATCAATGTCACTGTGTATATCAGTAGTTAATTAATTGCCTTGAGCATTGTGTATAAATCCTTTTATGGACATGTTATTTTCTTAAAATAGAGAAGGAAAGAAAGAAAGAAAGGAAGAAAAGGAATGAATCACAATAATACATTAAAATTTCAAAAAAGAAAAAAAAATATTTAAAGTGGAATTGCTGGGTCTCCTGGTAGGGGTATGTTTACCCTTATTAGGACTTGTCAAACTGTTTTTCAGAATGGTTATAATACTTTATGCTCCAACCAGTAATATATGAAAGTCTAGTTGTTCCCCAACCTGTCCAACACTTGGAATTGTCTATTTGATTTATGCATGCTAGTGAATGTGGTCTGGTAGTTTTAATTTGCAATTCTCTGATGACTAATGCTATTGAGCATCTTTTATGTGTTTGTTGGCCATTATAATATTTTTTTGGTAAAAAAAGCTTTTGTTCAAATTCTTTTTTCTATTTATTGAAACACAATTGATAATACATATTTGTGGAATACAGAGTTGATTATCAATACTTGTGTACAATATGTGATGATCAAATCAGGATAATTTGTATATTCATCATAACAGTATGTAATCATTTTTTGTGTTCACTAATGAAATTCTCACTGACCTCTCTTCCTTTCCACATTTCCCATTGCTAGTAACAATAGTTCTGCTCTCTCCTTCTGAAATTTCAATATACTATTGTGATTGTGCCTTCCTTCCTTCCTTCGCACTTATGAGTGAGGACAGCGGAACTTCCCTTTCTGTGCCTGGCTTATTTCACTTAATGTAATTTTCTCCAAGCATCCATGTTGCTTCAAATGGCAGAATTTCATTCTTTGATGGCTGAATAATATTTTAATGTGTATATATGTGTCACATTTTCTTTAACCACTCATCTATCAATGGACGTTTAGGTTGGTTCTAACTCTCGACTATTGTGAACAGAGCCTTGATAAACATGGGAATGCCGGTTTCCCTTTGAGATGATGATTTCCTTTCCTTTGTGTGTATACCAGCAGTGGGATTGCTGGATTGTATGGCAGTTCTAGCTGTAGTTTGAGAAACCTCCATATCGTTTTCCATCATGGCTGGGCTAATTTATGGTCCCACATCATCACCAGCATTTGTTATTCTCTGCTTTTCATATGAGCCAGTCTAACTGGGGTGAGATTATATCTCAATGTGGTTTTGATTTGCATTTCCTTGATGATTAATGATATTGAGTATTTTGTCATGTACCTTCTGCAAATTCTTTTCAGATTTTTATATTGTGTTGTTTATCTTATTATTGAATTTTAAGAGTTATTACGCATTCTAGGTATAGTTCTTTATCAGATATGTGTGTATAAATCTTTGTTTTCCATTCTCTAGTTGCTCTTTCATTTTCATAGTGTTATCTTTTAAAACAGTTCTAATTTTGCTGAAGTTTAATTTATCAATTATTTTTATTAAGGTTTGTGTTTTGCTAAAGTTTAATTTACACTTATTTGTGTATTTTTTGTTTGTTTGTTTGTTTCCGGTCTAAGAAATCTTTGCCTAACCCAAGTTCATGAAAATTTGATAGTTTATGAAGCATTTTGAGTATGTTTTTGTGTAATGATGTGAAGTATGTTTCTTTTTTTCCCCCTATATGCATATCCAGTTTTTCTGGGGCCATTTGTTTAAATCATAGATGATGTTAACTTGTTACCAATCTTAGAGGGTAAGCTTTCTGTCATTCATCATTAAGTATGGTGTTATCTGTAAATTTTTCATAAATATTCTTTTCTATTCAATTAAAATTGCTTCCTTTTAATCATAGTTTCCTAAGAGTTTTTATTTTGAGTGATTGATAAATACTGTGAAATGTTTTCATGCATGCTATGAGATGATCATCTGTTTTTTATACATTAGCCCATAATATAAATTGTATTCCTTTATTTTAAGTTATTAAAAAATCCCTTACATTCTTGAAATGAATCCCAATCACTCATGATGCTTCACCATTTATAAATACAGTGTAAATATTGCTAGATTCAATATGCTTATATTTTGTTAAGGATTCTATGCTCATGAGAGATATTGATCTATAGTTTTCTTTCCTAATAATGTTCTTTTTTGATTTTTTTTTTTTTTAGATCAAGATAATGGTGATTTCATAAACTGAGTGGATAGTGTTCTTTCTTCCTCTACTTCTGGGAAGAGTTTCTGTTTGGTTAGTATCTTTTTTTCTGAATAGTTAATACAGTTTACCAGTTAAGCCATTTTTAGCAATGTTTTAAATTATGTATTCAATTTCTTTAATAGATTTAGGGATATTCAGATTTTCTGTTTCCTAGTCTGTCAATATTCTGCTCTCTTGTTTCTTGGGAAAAGGAATTTGTCTATCTATTTTGTTAAGTTTATCATAAAGTTGTTCATAATCTTGTCTTGATATTCTTTCAATGTCTATCAAATCTGTAGTGACATCTCTTTTTTATTACTTGTATGTATTGGAAATTTATATTACCCTTTTCTCTTTTTTAAAATTATCAGTCTAATCAGAGTTTGCAAATTTTATTAATTATTTAAAATAACCAATTTTCTTCTTTTTTTTTTTGTTTTCTTTTTCTTCGCACTTAATTCAATGTATTTTTTTCTAAGTAATAGACCTTATAGAAGTTTTAGGTTTACAGAGAAATTAAGCAGAAAGTAAAGATAGTTCCCATCCCCCCCCCTGCCATGCACAGTTTCTCCTATTACTAACAAGTTACGTTAGCGTGGTAACTTTGTTACAATTATGAACCGATATTGGCATATTGTGACTAACTCAGTTTTCTCATTCTTACATTAAGGTTCCTTCTTTGTGTTCTACAGTTTTATGGTTTTTTTCCAATTGCATAATATCACATATTCATCATTACAATATAATACAAAAGAATTTAGTTGTCCAAAAAATCCTTTGTGCTCTATTTATTCATCCCTCCCTTCCTCCTCATCCCCTGAAATGCTGGCAATCTCTGATTTTTTTTTCCATTGCCTCAAACATTTATCATTTCTCTGTATTGGGAACATTCAAAATCGTCTCTTTTAGCTAATTGAAAGTGTACAATAAATTGTTGTTAATTATGGTCACCCTACAGTGCTATGTTATTCCTCCTGTCTAGCTGTAATTCTGTTTCTGTTAACCAAACTTTCACTATCCCCCCTCCCTCCTACCCTTTCTACCTCTGGTAATGACCTTGATAATTTTCTATTGCACTGATATTCACTCTCATTTTTACTATTTCTTTATTTCTGCTTATCTCTGGTTCAATTTACTTTTCTTTCCTAGCTCTTTAGGAAGAATCTCACATCATTGATTTTAGACCTTACTTTGTTTATATTACAAGACATTAAACCTATAACTTGCTCTGAGCATTTATTTAATTGTACATCACAAATTTTGATATGCTATGTTCTTATGTCATTCAGTTAAAACTATTTTCTAATTACCTTTGTAATTCTTATATCAACGAGTTATTTACAAGTGTGTAATTTCTAAATATTTAGAGTTTTTCTTATATATCCTATTTCTCCTTTCTAAATTATTTCTGTTGTTGTCATATCATATAATCTAAATATGCTTTTAAATTTATTGGTACTTGTTTTATGGCCCAACATATGCTCTATTTTCATGAATATTCTTTTATTTATTTATTTTTTATTCCTATATTTATTTATTTATTTTTTTATTCCTATATTTATCATTACACAATGTAATCATTTTTGAGGCCCTTCACCAATTTCCCTCTACCCCCCCACCCCTCCTTTCCCCCCCCTGGTAGCCTCAGTTCCATTTTCTCCTTTTGAATGTTCAGCAAATTATTGTTATTGTTGTATCTTTATTTTTTTTGTTTATTTACTTATTTTTAGCTACCACTTATGAGTGAGGAGATGTGGTATTTCTCTTTCTATGCCTGACATTTTACTTATAATTTTCTCTAAGTTCATCCATGTTGCTGCAAATGGCTGAAGTTCATTCCTTTTTATGGCAGAGTAGTATTCCATTGTGTGTGTGTGTGTGTGTGTGTGTGTATATAACATTTTCTTTTTTGTTGTTTTGTTTTGTTTTACTTATTTAATTTAGAATCATTGATAGAAAAAAACCCAACCATTTACACAGTAACTCAAAAACCAGCCATTTAAGAAAATAATGTAGTAATCAACCACTTCCAGAGAAAATAAGTCCTCTCATTTGATTCTACTGGCAAGCCCAGGTTTATCCTGAACTTTGAGTTTCTGTCCTGAATGGATAATGAAGCATTCAAGTAAAAGGTAAGGAGATATAAGTGTAAGTTTCTGAGGAATACTGCCTCAAAGGGGGTTCAGATAGGCACAGTCCTCCAGTTTACTCCAACATTGGGATGTTCCTGGGATGACCATCATAGTGTCCTTGCGAGGAGTTTTGACAATTCATCACCCTCAGGATTCAGGTCTTATAAAACATTCTTCCACATGAAAAAAGACTTTATCCCATAGAAATAAGTTTTTCATCATTTCTCCAGCTTCTTGTACTTGGCTTCCAGTTTTTTTGAATATGCATCCAACTTGTAGGCTGCCTGCTCCAGAGCAGCTACCTGCTCCTCAGTTACATTGATCTGATCCAGACAAGGTTGTAGTTCAGCATACTTCTGGTTTAAGTCCTTTAAGTATCTGCTAATGTTTATAGCAATATATTTCATTTCAAGATACTTCAAGCTCGTTAGTTTATTCATATTTTCCAGGAGCTTATAGTCTTTACTGGTCGCTCTGAGCTCTTCCTTGGCGATCTCATCCTGCACAGACTCCAGTCACACTGCTATGCATGTGACTCCCAAATCTGTTTCTCCTGCTCTGATCAGTCTTTGAGCTCTGGACTCACATGTGCAAGTCACTTGAGTGACCTAGTAATATCTGTCAGTTCCCCAGTCAGGTAACTGGCCATTTTGGGGAACATGTCCCAGCAGAGCTCAGTGATGTCTGCCTCAGCCGGCTCCTTTGCTTCCTCAGCTCTCTCCACCGCAGCTTCGTCTGGAGGTGGCTCCTCATGTCGGGTGGCCTGGACACCCTGTGCAGCCACTGCCATGTCCGTCCTTGCCCACATTTTCCTTATCCCGTCATCTATAAGCACTGGAAAATGATGTGCTACACACACACACACACACACACACACACACACACACACACACACACGCAATACCCTAATGAACACTTGAAAATAATTCTGATATTGTTGGTTACAGTAAAAAACACAGCCATTAAGTTTTATGATCAACAGGCAATATCTTTCTTCTGATACTTGCCTGAAGACTCTGCTGTAAGCTCCAATCTGGAAATTTGGCTTTGAAGAGTTAGACTTAGGACCTCATAGCAAAGTCTGTAAAAAGTCCTATATACCTATATACTGATACCTGGAAAAGTAGACTATTATGTACATGCTTCAAAACTGGCATCAAAACAACTGTCAGAACCCCTTTATATCCAGAAGCAGATAAACTCACAGACCCAAGATCCAGTGACATACAGCTTAATTACATAGGACTGAATAAAATAATGAGATAAATTGAATTGTGGTTATTTGTTTTATAAAATTTTACTGTTAGTTAATATTCTATTACCCAGTGGTCATATGAGGAAGTCTTTTTCATCTAGATCTGTCTTTAATCCTCAAATCAGTAGACTATTTTTATAGTTCATTATGAAATGTTTTCTAAGTATTGTCTTATTTTCACTGACCCCACAGAATTTTGGAACAAATACTTTTCCTGAAACTTTTTACTTTTAATGACAATGCACTTATTTGCATAGATTCAGTAAGAATTTTTCTTCTTTTTTTATCAGAATATAAATGGACAAGTTGATTTTGCATCCAAAACCATACCTGAGGTGTCTTATATGAAAACAAATCTCATTAACATCATTTGAGCCTACCAACCATTAAGTACCAAGAGCTGTATTTCATAAGCGGAACCTTTGTTTATAAAGCCCTCCCAAGAAACTTATCTGGCATAATTGTATGGCTTTCAGGGTCTCAGCCTCACAGATGGTAAAGTAAACCACTTCTTAACAGGCCAGAAACTTTAGTTGAGTTACGGGGACCTTGAGTACACTCACATTTATAGATAATGAAGGCCAAACTGGTGGATGTGAATTTCTTGAGTTTTGTTTTCTAGTCTTGGCAGAGAGAGAGAGAGAGAGAGAGAGAGAGAGAGAGAGAGAGAGAGAGAACCAGCTCTCATGGAAACTAATAGAGAAGTCACTCACTACCCCCACCATCAAGGAGACCATTAATCTATTCATGAAGGATCTACCCCCATGACTCAAACAGCTCTCTGCTCTGCCACACTGAGGATCAGATTTCCACATGAGCTTTAGGTGGACAACACATCCAAACTCTATCAGGCGGGTATCCTGTAAGTGTAGTTAGCTCTTATTCAGTTGATGGGACTGATATGGCCAACTTGAAGAAAGGGCAAAAGTCTGTAATTAGAATGAGATGATTAATTTGAAAAACTGAACTGAGTTAACCTAGAGAAACATTAAGACTGGGGATAACTCTGACTAAGGGGGTTCCTGAAAACAGCTTTTTCCCTTCTCATGAATCCATGTTAGAATAGCTAAGGAAAATTGGAATGGTGGTGGATTATGTAGTAGGAACTCAAGGAGAGGAACCACACCTCATTCATCTCCTACCAAAGTTCCCATTATTTTTGATTATAATAAATTATTGATGAATGAAAAAATCAGGTGGATAGTCTAAATTTGTGACTCTACACATAAACAGACAAAAGAGCTTGATGTGTTTAATCAGTCAATTCAAACTTGTTGTAGGACTGATGGCTTTCACCAGTGCCAGAGAGTTTGCGTCATTCGATGGCTTTAGTCTGGTATCAACACTTTTGTAAGGTGATTCACACATCCTGGTCTAAGCAAAGACATTCCCTTAGGAAAATGAATGAATGAATGAATGAAAATAAACCTCAACACAGTCTCCAGGGAAAAATATTCGAAGTCCATGGTGCCTCGACATCAACTTTTTTTTTTTTTTTTTTAGCAATTCAATTCTGGGCAAGAGTTCATAGGAAGTGTCTGTTACAATGTTAGACACTTTGCAATAGAGTGGATAAAAGAATTCCAGCCAAAATCTTATATCCAAATAGCCGTAATATCAAGAAATGGACTATTTCAGCTTTTAATCTAAATTTTCTTGTTTGAAAGAGAATTTTAGCTACCATTTGGATATTAGTGGAAATGATATACCTAAATTTCTCAATGGGTAAAAATTTGTTTTGAAAATATGGTCTACTAAATAAGGAAAACTGCTTTTGAGAAGTAAATTGAATTCAGAAGTTTCTAAATAAGTATGATAAGGAGTTTGTCAACAATCTTTATCATGTTTTTCAAAAGAAAAGATACTAGATAGTTGTCACTGGGATGCATTTTAAGATATTAAAGCCACTTTAGTTCACTAGTTGGTTTTGAAGTAACCAAAATTTGATGATGCAGCAGCAGTATTATAAAATTAGCCTTTTAAGATTGGCTTGTTTATGTAGCTTAATCCATTTATCTTGTTCAGGAAATGTCCCTTGGTAAAACTAAAAATTAGAGTACAAACTTACTTAACTCAAGAAGAAATAAACATTGCTCCATACATCACAGATCTTGGAATGTCCAAGATGGTATTGGTTTGATATAATTATACTTTTAAAATAAATGTAATGAGTTACCTATACATCAAAATGTGAGTTGATTTTCATATCTTTTGTAAGAGTTAAGATAAATTTACAAGCTAGAAAAATTATTTGTAAAGCCATTTGTTTCCCTTTGTTGTGTATTTTGAAAATATGATCCTATGTATTTGTAAAAAAAAAGTAGGTAGACAAGAAGAACATTTTTAGGATTTTTTTTTTTTTTTTTTTTTTTTTTTTACCAGATCTGCTTTGTTTATACTTCCTCAGGACACAAACATTGTAATTGATATACTGTTTACAGAATTTGAGTTATAATCTGTGATTATAAATACTGTAGGTCTGTATGAAATTTAATCTTTACAAGTATCTATTGCCTCTTTAATATTTATTCTGAAGTTTAGAATCCAATTGTTTTTCAGAGAAGTGCTACCTGAGATTAATTTCTAGCTAAGTGGAAAAAAAAAAAAAAAAAGCACACTGTCATGGGGAGACTATAGTTTACAAATTTAAAGAAACTTACTTATTCTATGTAACTCCTAATTGCAACAGTTTATGCCAATGCATCTTTTATGACAAATTAAGTGATAAACTTTGCCGAGCAGGAGGAATGAAAATATTTGAAGCCTAGTTTAAAACTCTAAAAATCAATGTGCATCTTATAACTTCTAAATATCAGTAGTAACAAATTTGGTGCCTGTTGATTAAATTCAGATGTGGTTGCACTTGGAAATTATTGTGGCCTCTTTTAGTTATTAGATGGTGGAGGATATTAGACTATGAAAATCTTGATATTTACGGAAAATTTGGTATTTAAAAAATTTCTTTTCCTATGCTCGTCCTTTTTTAAGTCTTTGACTCCTCTCTTTACTTCTGAATTCTAAGAAAAATACATGCTTGTGGTAATAATTCTATTTATTTCAGAAAGTTATTTAGTAAAAGGTGGAAGTTGGTTTTATACATCCTACTTTTCTACTGTGAGTGATCTTGAAAAATTGTACATAATGCCAGTTATATCAGAGGTGTTGAAAGTATTTTCCCTAGTTTGTTCTCTGTATTTTGACTTTGTTGTGATATAAAATTTTTATTTGTTTTTAGTAAAACATATTGATCTTTTTCTTTATAGCTTCTGCAATGGTATCATACTTTGGAGAGCCTTCCTTATTTCAAGATTATAAAATAATGTGCATGTGCTTTTTACATTATTTATAGTTTTGTTTTTTACAATTTATATCTTTAATCCAGCTAGAATTTTATTTGATTGTTTTTCTTTCCTTCCTTTGCTCTTACTCTCTCTTCCTTTGCTTTGTTTTCTCTCTTTTGAAAGCCCTGAGGAACACATCTTATTATCTTTTTCTTAAATAATTGACTAGCCAGTTGTCCTAGCTCTTCTATTTTACTTTTTAAATATCACAAGTCTCTCCTTTAAGTTCAAACAAAGGAGAACAAAGCTTTATGTGGTCACTATATCAACTCTTCTATTTTTTGATCTTACAGCAAAAGTTTGCAAGTATCTCAGTGGTATTAGCAAAAACAGCTCCAGGGAAAATTGTCATAAAAGAAGGAATTTATTACATATTCAATCTGCTTTTCATTTGAAGTAGAACGCTCATCTGATCTACTTAGAAGTGCAATCAGTGGTATTAGCAAAAACAGCTCCAGGGAAAATTGTCATAAAAGAAGGAATTTATTACATACTCAATCTGCTTTTCATTTGAAGTAGAACGCTCATCTGATCTACTTAGAAGTGCAACAGGATGGTTGAGGAGAGCTTTTGATGGAGAATTTGTTGACAAGTAAATTTTTATAAAGCCATAAAATGGCAGATTCTTGATTATATAATTATAGGAAAGTGTTTTTGTGTTTTGTTTTTTTTTTTCTTTTTTTGGTCCAGTTGGAAGACGAAGTAAAGCAGACAGTTTTAGAATTTGAAAATTATAAACCAACTGTAACATTGAAGCTACACAAGGAATATGTGTTTGATTAAAATTTTAGCTGCACACTGAGTACTAGATTCTTGGCCATAGACTTGGTGATGAAGGAAAGTCATCTTCTGTCTTGGCTCTGGACACAGTCTCGTGGAGAAGCCAGTCTCCCTCTGTCTGAAAACTCATAGAACTGACTGCTGCAATCACCTAAAACTAATTCAAAAAGTAATTCATAAAAATATCCATTTTTGTTTCTCTTCTTCCTCCCTTTTACCCCTTACATACTCCCTTACTTGTAAACTTCTGATGGAAGCAGTATGAGCTAAAATCCTGTCTCAGGGAATGGGGAACAGGTAATCTGTAGCTCTTATGAATTTGGTCACAGAGAAATAAGTAGGTGAAAAATAAATCACTGCTCATGGCACTAATGAATTCAGTAAAAATTAAGGACTAATAAATAATAAGCTTCCAGGGGTGTGATGCTGCCCGAGATGTGGCATAGTTTAATGATTATTAGCACATGCTCTGAAGTCTAAATACCTGGGTTCAATTTTGACTCTCTTGCTTGATAGCTATGTGCCATTTATTATTTATTGACAACCATGCATTATTTAGCATCTGTGGCTCTCAGTTTCCTCATCTGTAAAAATAAGATTATGAATATAAATTAATACAAATAAAACATTTGGTGTTTCATAAATGCTAGTTAATCCTCTTTTAATATTTTGTCCTCTAAAAGGGGCACTGTCTTTCAGAATCCACATATTCAGCACTCAAAACTGTAAGACAGTAAAATTTAGTAGCTTAAGCAGTTATGTTTCAGATGACTTAGAGACTATGGGGTAAAGTCGTACACTGTCACTATCTTAATGTGTCCTGTTTTCAGCTTTCTATCTGGGCTCTACTTTCTTGGAAGCACTTTGCAATTATTACTAAGGCCTAAGAAGTAAACCTTTAGAGTCTTATTTATTTTAAAAATGTGTTAACTACTCCTCCCCCCAAATATGTAAGGTATATATCATTTTGTAGGAAATACAGAGAAGTATAAAAGTAAAATTCACACATAATTTTATCACCCAGAGAAAAATCTCATATAAGATTTAATATTTACTTCCTCAATTTTCTTAAGATCCATAGCTATTTTCCCATATCATTATATATTTATAAAGATGAGTTTTAGTTGTATTTTTTTATATTTCAGTCATAATTTATCTAACCATTTAGATATATCTATATATCTATGTAACTATATCTATTTTTTTAGTTTTTCTTGCTACAAATAATACTGGTAACAAATCCTTTTGGGATTTTTGATTATTTCCCAAGGAGAGATTTCTGAAAACAGACTCTCCTCTAAGGATGTAATATTACTTAGGACCTTCATACATATTGCCCAAGTATTTCCCAGAAAGTTTGTTACAATTTATAATTCTATCAGTTGTATTGCTACTGCATTTAGGATATAATTTTTTTAAACTTGCCATTTTGATAGGTAAAAATGTCATCTATTCTTGTCTTAATTTGTACATTTTTGTTTAATGATAAGTCTAAATTTTTTAAATAATCAATTTGTATGTCTTCTTAAAGATATGCCTTGCCAATATTTTATATGTTGTCAGTTTGTAAGAGTTAACTATTAAGATTAAAGTAAATTATCATTTATATTTACGCAGCTATTTGTTTAATGTCTTATAGATTAAAATTTGTCTCTAACACATCTATGCCATTTATGTTAAGAGGAAATTTTTATTATTTTTATTTGGGACTAATTTCAAACCTAGTAGAATCTGCTACTATAATCTTTTCCCCCTCTTTTAGGTGCCCACATTTGAGGCCTTGTTTGCTGGATGCTTGTACCTGACTATACATTATCTTCTGAGAAATCCCATGTAGACCTACCTTTGTATATATTTCCTTAAACCTGGTATTTCTTGACACACTTACCCCATTGTATTAGTCAGGTTTTTCCAGAGAGACAGAACGAAAAGCTATGTATATGAGAAAGGATTTATTTGGGGAATTGGCTCACATAATTTTTAAGGAGGAGTCCCAAGATAGGACATCTGCAAATTGGATGCTGGTAACATGGCTCTGTATATGTCCAGAAGCCTCAGAACAAGGGAAACTGATGGTGTGATTCTCAGTCTGAGGCCGAAGTCCTGAGAGCTGGAGGTGCTGCTGGTCTAAGTTCTGGAACCCAAAGGCTCAAAAGTCTCGAGTTCTCATGGCCATGGACAGGACAGAAGAGCGTATCCCAGCTCTAGCAGACAGAATGAGAGATTCCTTTTCTTCTTTTTTGTTCTTTCCAGGGTCCCTGTTTTAGTCCATTTTGTGTTGCTATAACAGAAATACCTGAGACTGGGTAATTTATAAAGATAAAGGATAGAGCATTCCGCTTATGGTTCTGGAAGCTGGGAAGTTATTTGGCTTACGATTCTGGGAGAGCTGCATCTGGCACGGGCCTCAGGCTGCTTCTACTCAAGGCAAAAAAGTGGCGGACAGCTGGTAGTGGGTACAAGCAGATCACATGGTGAGAGGAAGCAAGAGAGAGAGGAGGTGCCAGGGTCCTATATACAACAAGTTCTCATGGGAACTAATAGAGCGAGAACTCACTCATTAA
>NW_007732043.1:43699-77378 GCF_000696425.1 Galeopterus variegatus | reverse complement strand
AGGGGTAAAAAAAAAAAGAAAAAAAAAAAAAAAAAAAATTACCAAAAAATAAATGGAAAGTAAAAAAAAGATAAAAGTGATTGATAAAAGTCAAAAACTGTTAAGGGTCTGAGATATTACCAATCTTGCAAGTTAAAAGGGTGGTCAGACTGTTATAACTTTGTGGATGCTGGAAGAAGACACAAGATTCCTGGTTCAGAGACAAAGGACTTAATTACTTACAACCTAGCAAGAAGTATGAGCTTCATACATATGTTTCCCTGACCCCTGTAGGGCAGGAAGAAGTGTTTTTCTCTACCTTTCTAGGTTCTGTGGCTGGGACCCACAAATCAAACTGATAAAATACAGATTAAGAATAGGAAAAAACTCAAATTTAATTATGTGCAAGTGTGTGGGAGTTCACAAAGAAGTGATTGAAAGAGGTGAGCAGAATTTGGGAGCTTATATATCATCTTAGGCTGGACAAAGGAAAAAGAGTTTTGAGCTTTTGCAGGGAAGTGGAGGTAAATTATGGGAAGGTGAGGGGAGAAAATGTATGGTAAACAGGGTTTTTTTTGGTCAGGTTTGTGTAGTGGATTTAATTATGTCCCCCCAAAACTATTGAAGCTTGAATTGTCTCCCAAATTTTATGTATTAGAAACTTAGCCTCCCCTGTGACTGTTGAGAGGGTGAGAAATCCTATTATGGTAATTGAAAGGTGGAGCATTAAAGAGGTGATTGGACTGTAGGACTATGCCGTAGTGAATGGATTAAAAATGGTGGTCAGGGGCGTGGTTCTGAGGGCTTTAAATGAAGAGGAGAGTCTGTCTTTCTCTCTTTGCTTCCAACATCTTGTAATGTGAGACCCCTGGGCCACTGTTGCTACCGCCAGATGGACTTTGGACTTCTCAGCCTCAGAAACTATATGCAATAAATGTAGTTTTTCTTTATAATTACCCAGTTCTATGTATTTTGTTATAAGCAACACAAAATGGACTAATACAACTTCTTATGCAGATTTGTCTTATACGTTGATAAGAGTTGTTAAGAATTCTCCTCCTTGGGCTGGCCTGGTGGCGCACTGCTACAGTGCGCCGCTTGGGAGTGCGGTGGCGCTCCCGCCGAGGGTTCAGATCCCACATACAGACCGGCCGCTCACTGGCTGAGCGAGGTGCGGGCGCAACACCGAGGGTTGCGATCCTGTTGCTGGTCCTGGTCCGGTACGGGCGCGACACTGAGGGTTGCGATCCGTTGCCGGTCACGAAAAAAGACAAAAAGGAAAAAAAAAAAAAGAATTCTCCTCCTTCTTGGCATGGGAGAGGGAGAAACATTTACAAATAAAATTTTCCTTTATTAATGCAGATTTTCTTTACAAAAGGGAAAGATATGTTCTGTTTTTCCTGCATCTGCTGTTCCTAAATTGCTTTCAGCTCAAAATAATCCTATGCCAAAGAGGCATATTTTGGGATACACTCAAGTCCCACAAAAGTGGTGGAGTGGCCCATGTGGATGATGTGTGTGCTTTGGGTTTGCACCACATCTGAGGAATCCTGAACTTAACTAACCCTAATCTTTTAAAATAGGAGGCAATCAAATCTACCTGTTACTCCAGAAGGAGACGTTATCTTAATTAGATAACACAGCAAGCAAATTTGCCTTTTCTTCCAAAGGGAGACACTATCTCTATCATCCAAGGCTGTTTGCTATATGAATAAACTTGAAATGGTCTGAAATGAAAAGAAAGGTAATGACTCTCTCACGATATATACAGAAATATGAGACTTTCTCAGACAATTGTCTCCCAGGAGTAAAATAATATTAAATATGGATGATAAAGGCTGTACAATATACTTGATAGTATTCCTGAAGGAGAGAAATTAGACAGAAAAAGTATTGAAAGGTATGACAGAAAGCTTCCTGTAAAAAATTGCAGACTCAAAAGCAAGACCCAAAGGTACAGTAATCACAAGAATGACTGATAATAATTGCTAAACACGAAGCCAAATTCTGATTGTTAACTGGTCTTTTAAGCCTTAAAAGCAGGTTGTCTTTAGGGAGAAAAATCAGACTAACCTCTGCTTACATGATAGAAACATCATAAAGCCAAAAGTTACTAAAGCAATGACTGCAAAAATCTACATAAAAAAGTGTGACCCAAATATTAATATCTTGCAATTAATTATATACATCTATAATAGCAACAAACACATATTCTCAAATGCCTAATACCTCATGAGTATTTTAATAAAGAAAAAAATTCAAAAGCTTACTTGATTAGTTAAATCTATCCCATCAAGGGATGGATTAAAATACAAAGTGAGAAATGTGACATTACATACCTCTTGAAATGATGCAATATAAAGAATACAACATCAATTATGAAACATTCTTAAAAAATGTTTAATCTGAATCAAATCACATCTTTACAAATACATGATCAGAATAAGGGGATAGAAGAACAATTTAAATGACATTCATAAGAAATCATTGGATAAGTTCAGAATCTGGGAAGTTCTACCTGACAACTGGCTTGTATCTTTAAAAAGTTATTGTTATTAAAACAAGTCAAGTTTCTATTTTACAATAAAAGACACCTAAGAGACATAGCAAACAATGTGTGAATCTGGATTGGATCCTGAAACAACAACAATGAAACTATCAAATATATTTTGGGGCATGTAGAGAAATTTGAATATGAACTAGATAGTAAATATTTCTATGAATAATAGTATTACTACTGTTGGGGTTACTTTTTCTTAGGAGATACAATAAATAAATGAAAAAAGATAGAGCAAAATAAATATATTTGGATAAAGCAAATGTGGCAACATAATATTTGTAAATCTAAGTGAAGAGCATATGGTTGTTCATTGGTTTACTCTTTTAATTTTTCATAAGTTAAAAATTTTCAAAATAAAACATTTCGCAAAAAACATGAAGAGCTCAAGAAAATAGAAGTAGCAATGTGAGAGAACCAGTAACAGGCACTGAACCTATTTAATATAAAACTAAGCAACTGTGGATATAACATATTTAGAATATACTATAAAAGTTATATACCCTGAAAATGTAAAATATATGTCACAAAAATCAGAAGGAAAAGAAAAAGTGAAAGAAATACAAATGTATAAATTTCATTATCTTTCATGGTGGAGAAAAAATATATACTTTCAAATATTAGTAAATCAACAAATAGAGACTAAATATTATTAAAAGTCATAAAATAGCCACTATATTAAAATATTTAATATAGACTGTAAATTAAGTAATAGAAAGATAATTCTCCCCAACACATATCAGTAAGGTGGAGACCACTGAGTAAAAGCTAGAAAACAAAGGAGATACTACAGACAGGAAAAAATAATGAAGTTAGGTGGCAAAATATAGATCAAACAGGGCCAGCCCCGTGGAGCACTCGGGAGAGTGCGGCGCTGGGAGCGCAGCGACGCTCTCGCCCCGGGTTCGGATCCCATATAGGACTGGCCAGTGTGCGGTGTGGGGGACACCAAGCCAAGGGTTGTGATCCCCTTACCAGTCATGAAAGAAAAAAAAATATATAGATCAAACGTATGTATCATATCAAAAAATAAAAATGGAAAGCCTCTTTGATTATTAGAAAAAGAGATTCCATGATTGGATTTAAAGGAATTCAATTATGTGCTTTATACATAGCTGCATCTGAATAAAGTGCCTTCAAAGCCTTCAACGGCGATTATTAAGCACCACGTACTGTGTTAACTGTGAGATGATACACTGGTGACTAAAAGATATTATATCCAGCCTGGTGGATCCATAGTTTAATTGAGGTTAGAGTTCAACAAAGTAAAGTAAAATAGAGTGCAGTAAGGTGAAAAATAGTCAAGCAAAGTAAAGGTTGAATGTAAAAGGAAAGCCAAAAATATACCAGGCCTACAAAAAGACGAACATCAGTCAAGACTGACTTCAAGATGAAACACATTCAGCAAGATAAAGAGGGGTCAAAACACATTTAGCAAGATAAAGAGGGGTTGCAAAAAAGCTCTAGAAATTAAGAAGAAAAACAAATGAAAAACTTCTCCGTTAAGCAAATTTTGTCTGAGCAGAGATTTAAAACAAAGATTTAAAAATATTTAGAAAATAAGGATAGTGAAAACACTGAGTATCATAGATGATGGTATATGAATAAATCTCTGCTCAAAGAATTCAAAGCCTTCAGCATGTGTACGAGGGTACTTCAAAAAGTTTGTGGAAAGATTGTATCACCTTTTCATTGTATTTTTCCACAGATGTTTGAAGTACCCACGTATTTCTAACAGAAAATGGAAATAATTGAACACAAGGAACTCATACAATTAGAAAAGGAGCTAATAAAATTAGAAAAGGAACAAATAGGCAACCAAAGAAAAAAAAGGAAAGAATCAAAATATGTGAAGCAAAAATTAGTGCATTAGAAAATAGAATAACAAATAGAACTGGTTTCTGAAAGTATAAAATGAAGTGACAATAAACTAAGAAATCACTAACTACCTTATTTAGTAAAAAAAAAAAAAAAAAACCCTCCAAATACACTAAATCAAAAATAAAAGTTTCTAAATAACCTCTTATACCAATGAAAATAAAAGGATTATGAGAGAATAATTTGCTTAATTTTATATGAATTTGATAAACTGAATGAAAAGTAACATTTTTTAGGAGATGATAAAGTACCAAAACTATTTAAAGTACCAAAATATCATTATTTGCAGATGATATGATTGCATGTATTCATACAAGAGAGTCAAATAAAATTCATTTGCAAACCAGAAGAAAATTCAGAAATGAGGTTGGATAAAAAAATAACAAAAATTTTAACAGTTTTTCTCTCTACCAACGACCTGTTAGGAAATATAATAAAATAATGCCGTTTAAATAGCACCAAACAAGACTAAACAAGAATGAATTTAATAAGAAATGTGTAGAAACTGTATTAAATATTTATTTATAATTTTACTGAGTGAGGGTATTGAATATATTGAAAAAAACATTTCTTGCTCTTGGATATTACACACATCCATTCTTTCTCAACCTATTAATTCAATATTATCCTACATGACATGAAACAGGGAGATTTTCACATTTTACGTTAAATTCTCCTGTTTTCCCTCAAATATTTTCAGAATGAATGAATCACTACTATTATTCCAGATAAAGAATAAAAGGTAAAACAAACCAAAAGAATCTTGAAGGACTTTTTAGGTGTTAACAAATGTCATAGCTAATACTAATGATTACGAAGTGTTTATTATTTCCAAATTCTGTTCTAAGTGCTTTAGATGGATGAATTTATTTAATGCAGAGGCATTACCAGTTCTTATCTGGTAAATCATAAATTGTAAGAATGACAATTATACCAAATTTTCATACCAGTTGTAGCCTTATTTTTATAGGTGAGAAAGGTTGTCTAGAACTCTACATCCAAAATATCCTTACAGATTGTCATTGGGTTAACAATTGCACCATTTTGGGTTGACTTATTTGTATTGCAATAGCTTTTATTTTAGACTCTGGTATGAAATATAAATAGAAAGCATTATTAACTATCTTCAGTGGGAAGTTATGGATAGTTAATGTCCAGAAGATGGATAACAGCAAATGGCAAGGTTTATGAAAAAATGTCTCTGGTGACCACGAGGATAGAAAATACAGGTATTAAGGAGTACTGACAGTAGAGACGGGAAGCAAACAAAGGAAAATGTCACTACTTCGGCCTTGTTAGTATAGTATACTGTTCCCATAAGTAACTAGAATAAATAATCGATTTGAAATCACCGTCTCAAAATATATTGAACATATTGGTTGTAAGTAGTTTTCTATTTCTTCTCAGAAATGTCCTTGATTAGTGGATAGAGCTAGGGAGTGGTAGGTGATACTGAGTGAACTGGTTTCTAATCCTGGGTTCATCTCTGAGGACCCTTAGGCAAATTATTCTCTGCATGCTTGTTTCGTAATCTAATCTGTGAGAGATTTATCCTGCAGACATGTGGATACAAATAATCTACCTACAGAATAATATTGCAATACTTGAATGAATAAAACTAAAAATTCATTTTCTGCCTGGATCCCATGGTAATATTTAGCTTTCAGTAAATTGATTAATATTAGAGTAAAAGGATGGTCATTTGATTCTATGTATCATGGAACATTTTCTATATTCTTTCTATTTTTCTATTTCTATTTGAGAAAGAAAATTGATATAAGTAATCATTTAAAGTATTTGAAGTAAGCATTTTGTGCTATTTTTGTTATCATAGTATCATATCAGATTCCCACTTTAATTTACTGTAATTGGAAAAATTTTCCTCTACCCTCCCTTTTTGTCAAAGAATTTGTTAGGACTCAGAAATGAATGAACGACCTATTTTAGGGTACTGTGGGAAGATTCATGAACTAGTTTCTGTTATGCCAGTTGAATTCCATGGGCAAGAGACCATTCAAGAATTAAAACAATATTGATAGAGAAGTTGGAATCTGGGTAAATTATGGCTTTTTTCTTGTGGTCTTGACAATACTGTCACAATAAGATGCCTGATGTGCTCTTTCAGATCCAGTGCTATCTCTGATTTGTTTTCGGATCTAGCATTTTGGATGATGCACTTAGCTTCTTTTGGTTCCCTAATGCAGCTGGATACTGCATGTAACAAGATAATGATTGTGATACGAATGTGGGCTGTCATGACTTTACCTTCAAAAAAGATATGAATTTTGAGTGGAGGATCTAGATCTGTGCTAAACTAGCTATATCTATATATTAAGGAAAAGATACATTTTAATATTAGCAGCAATAATCTTTTGCTGACTAGATTTCATTTAATAGAATATTATTCTAAACTTAAAAACAGAAAACTAAAAACTTACATGTTTTGAGCGCTCACTTTGTATTGAGTATTTCATATGTAATTGATTCTAACAAATAAAATCTCTAAAACTGCATTGGCTAAGTTTTGATGAAATTCAATTTTTCTTTTAATCAAGGAGTTCTCACAGTTCAAAATGCTTTGCTTTTCTCAAATACAAAGAGTCACGATTCTCTGTTAAGTTTTTCCAAATGTTTAAGAGAAAATGGAAAACTGATGGAAACTACCCTCCCACTTTCCATTTGTAGTTTTCAGATGGCATTATTCTCTTGCTTCCCCACTTGGTTGTTATTATCCTTCATGTTTGTTTTGTTTTGACATCTTTAATGAATAAAGACTTGGGTAAGTTTTTGCCATTTGATTAATAAATATGGTCCTTTAGTGAACAAAACCAATTCTCCCTGATCATTAATGGATGTCAGCTTTTCTTGCATGATGAATGATGTATGTCTGGTGAGTTGAAAATATGATGTCCTAAACCATCTCACTGGCTTCTCCTGGCATCGGGTACAAACCACCTCACCTGAACTAGTGACAGCTCCTGTGACAACTGCTGTTGTTTCTTTCCTCATTTCACTGTCACTCTACTGCCCTCTATTTGATGACAGAGGAGAAAGCTCAAGAATGTCTGCAGCAGGGTAAATTGGCAACAGGTACTAATTCTTATTCATTTCCCCATTGAAAATATGAGTTGCCTTTCATTCACTTAATACACATTTGTATATGATTTATTGAGTACTTCTTACATTCAACATACCACACTAGATATTACAGAGAGGGAGATATAAAAGGAGACCTAGTGGCCCAGTGGGAAGGAAGAGGCAGACATAATATATACAATAAAATAAAAAATGATTTTGTTTTATGAAAGCTGATTATAATAAAGTATAATAAGTTCTCAACAGAGGTATGGAAATTGAGTTGTGTCATAAGAGGAATATACTGTATGACTAATGCTGACAGTGGCAGCAAGTGAAGACTCCATGACGGAATTAGGTCGTGGAGAATAAGAATTTCAATATTATTCCAGACTTAGGGAACACTATGAACTAATTCACGTGGTCCAAAGATATCAGAAAAGTAGTGAGTAGTTGGGCATAATGTTGAGTACAGTGGGTGGGAGTCTAGTTGATAAGGATACTGGAAAGGTAATTTATAGACAGATGATAAACTGTCCTGAGTGCCATGTAAAGAAATTTAGGGCCTAAAGAGAGATATTGATATTGAGGAAAAGATATGGACAGCAGAGTTCCAAACAAATGCCCACTGAGCCTCGTGCAGCTGTGGGCATAACTGTGAGCAAATAATGTATAAACAGAATTTGATGATTTTTTGGTTTTCTTTTCAATTGGAAGAAAAGCAGAATGCAGAAATTTTAAGGGCAGCTTACAATTGATGTCCATTCCATATTCACACTCATGTTGATTTTAAAGACCCATGTCTCTGTGCTTCTCTGCCTGAGAGCTTTCTCTAGTGCTACAAGAATTTATGCAGTCCATGCACAGGGCTGCCTGGAAGTGAGAGATTTAATGCCCAAAGAAGTAAATTATAACTGATGGATAAATACTTTAGCTTCCCATCCACTGAGGACAAATTCTGAGGTGAATTCTAAGTGATTCCTCAGACTGTCCCCAGTGGGATTGAAACCCAGTTGCACATGGTGGTAATCCACTCATAATGCACAATTTATTGGTTTTTCTCCTTTCACTGTTTCCTTTCCCCATCTTTTATTTGTGCTTCCTGAGATCATTTCCTAATTAACTACCTGCACTCAAGCTCCTTGTCTCAGTGTTTACTTTTGGGGTAAACTATATTAAGATAGTTTGATTTAAGGGCCGGCCCAGGGCTCACTTGGGAGAATGTGGTGCTGATAACACCAAGGCCACGGGTTTGGATCCCTATATAGGGATGGCCGTTTAGCTCACTTGGGAGACCGTGGTGCTGACAACACCAAGTCAAGGGTTAAGATCTCCTTACCAGTCATCTTTTTTTTTTTTTTTTTTAAAGATAGTTTGTTTTAGAAGTTGCCCTAGAGAGCACACCCTCAGAATAGAATTCCTGGAAATGAATCAAGTGCCAATCAGATGGGGACAATGAGCCCCTTGCTGCTAAGTGGGGTGGCTTGCAGTAACACTCCAATCAGTAAGATTTTCCTTGCTTCTTGGTGGATTGGGAGGATGCAGAGGTGGGAGGGGAAGCACTAGCTCAGGCAATATCTGGAATATGACAGAAGCTATGGCCATTTTGTAGATTATGGAATTGGATGGCTTTTACTAAATATTCTAGAAAACATAAAGAAAGAAAATGCCATGCTCAGGATGGCCAGCTACTAACTCAGTGTAGACTGTGATATGCAGAAGATCCCCATGGTAGCATAAAAAGAAATTACTTACGAGTTGAAATTAGCTGCCCCGTTGAGTAAATTCCAATTTCTCTTCTAATGTCTCTCCCCTGATGCTCTAGTAAAATACATGCTTGCCGGAGGGTGGTTTATATTCCCTACAATGATCCCAGGGATAGATCAAATTGGTGAAGATTTTAGGGGTCCAGTGATCTGGGGCATGTTAGGAACTCCCTAAGGAAAAAGACAAGTTATTTTACCCTGCATGTCCAACCACCAAAAAATTGGTGCACTTTTTTGTTCGATTCTTTGTATTTTGGGGGAATACTTCTCTAACCCATTTATCAAGTGGCTTTGAATGCTCATGGTTTTGAGAAGGACCCAAAAGTTGTGAGGGCTCTGTAGCAGGTTATGAAGTAAGACCATGCCTTATGCAGAAAAGAAATAACTCTCTACTTGAAAAGTAGCTCTTCCATGCTCTTGGAAGCTAGTAGGAACTGAGAAATGGACTACTGGGCATGAAGTTACTGTGAGAACAGAGCTGCCTGTTATGAACCAGGATCTGTCAGATCTACTGTGGTCGTAAATTGGTTGTGCACAATTGCAGCCCATCATGTGTTTTATTACAGTGCATTTGAGGTTGGATCTGATTAGACCCAAAGCCCATGATTCAGACGCATAAACAAGAGCCAGATGCATGAATGGTAGATCAGCCTTTTGTGTCAGTGTCACCTAATTCTGTCAGTCGCTCTCTTTCAGCTAACAACTCTATATTCATGTGGGTTCCCAATAACCAGCTAACAGTAGGAAGAAACCCAGGCCTGGTCCTTGGACCCAGCCTTCTCAGTACTCAGGTATGAGCTGAAGTAAATAGGCTATGGATATAGGAAAGCCTCCTCTGTCCTAAACACCAATGGTGAAGGGATATCCTTCCAGTGGAGCAGAACTTCAAAAGGAAAAATTGGGTACCAACTTTGTATGGAGGGAGAAAGTGTCTGATATAAGTATACCTATGTACTCTTGGGCAGAAGTGAAGGGCTGAGTTGTTGATCACAGCCTGAGAAGAGCAAAATTGGAGGATTGCAGACGAGATAATATGGAGAAAAGTTGTGTGAATGGACCTTTAGGAATTGGCCCAAAATGTTTAGATGCCCCCATAAGCCTGCACTGCAAAGCAAGCACTCAACAACCACATTGACAATATGATTATCTGTTCTTGTTCACCCCAGTTTTTGCACTATGAAAAGATAGATTGAGGCCCATGAAAAGACATAGTGATAAGAGAAGAAGCTCAGTATATAAACCCAACAATATGGGCTTCTGAGCACAGCCTGCCATAGTTGACACTAAAACAAATATAGAGCCCCACAAGTGTCTGCAGTATGTGCAGAATTCACTTGCCTATAAACTTTAAAGTTATGACCTGATTTGCAGACTAGTCTGAGAAGCAGAATAAAAACAGCAAAATGTTCTTGTGCCTTAATGTCTAAGAGTCTTGCATACTGGAAGAATTTCTTTTCCTATAAACAGCATTTTACATCAGCTGAGCTTACATATTAAGATCTGTATTCTTGTATATGTGAAGGCCCTGACATGAACCCTGTCCTTTTAAAATAGCCACTCACCTCTGGGCAAAGTTGGCCCAACAAAATCAAATTCTTGTATTATCTGCTCACAAAGTCAAAGGCTAAAGCTGCTCACCCGGATGCACCTGATAAAAGCCATGTGCACTAGAGTATAAACCAACTGTGAAATGTAATATAATGTGCTGCAAACAACTATGTTGGAAAACTTTTATGACCCTGCTTGCTAAATCGTATAGCCTGCAGCCATGCACCATGGCCACATCAATCAGTCTCCACAGGTGTTACTTTGTTTTGCGCATACCAGTGCTTATATATGATTAGCAAATTTCCTGGCTCAAATAATCAGATATTCAAGTTTTAGGAAACCAGTCAATAGCATCCTTTGTTTTTTCCTTCCCATGATTTGAATATAATTAAAAGATGGACAGAAGAGATAAAAACATCAGCTTTATTACTGCAAAGAGTTACATTAGCTGACCTGATTTAATTCTTCATGTTTCCAATACTTTACCACTGAATTAGACATCCTAAGAGCAGGTGGCTTTGCCTGCAAGATTGAGAAAAGAGACTTTAGTGTATCTATCCATGAACAAGCACTGACAAGGGAGAGCTCGAAGGAGCTGAAACCTGCAAGACCACTCAGAAAAGTAATTCCTCTTCCCCCAGGGACAATTGAATGAAGGGCAAGGGTTGGTCAAGAATGTTGTTATGGGGAAGTACCTCCACATGGCAATATGAAGACTAGGGTTCCATCCTATTACAGACTATTATTTTGAGCCAAAACACTTTATAAAGAGGATATCACACCTGTGCTTTTTACCAGTGATCAGTCATCTGCTGTAACAGGAATTGTTTATTTGCATTGCTATCCATTTGATGTGATACTAAAGGGGTTTGATAAGACTTGAGGTGATCAAATGACTAGCCTTTGCTTTAATTTATAGTCCATGCTAATAACTTTAATTTTGCACGTAAAATTTGCATGCAAACATTAATTTAGAAATCAAATGATCCGGGCCACCTACCTTACAAATCACTTAATCCCTCCCTTCCATCCAGTCTAATTTTCCTTATATCTGAAATAAGAATAATAATATATCCTCTGCTTGTCAGCTATTTACTTTGAGAATTCAATTAAGTAATATATATAAAAGATGTTGTAAACAATAAAAGACTAAATATAAATTGTGGGTAGCACTGGGGCATATTTGACACTCAGTACTTGTTTGATCTAAATATATATGATCACATACAAACATTAAGGTCCATTATTAATAGTATTCACCATTTTTGTAACAAATTATATTTGTTACAAAATGTGTTTAAATAATTTTCCACTTAAATACTAAACAAAAAGTAAAAATAATTGCAAATCCATCACATAGAGATAAGAATCATTAATACTTTGGTGACAGTCCTCATGTACATTATATAAAAATCAGATTGTGTAAATGTCTTTGGACTTTGCTTTTCCCACTGAAAACATTGTAGAATTTCTTTCAAGTCAAATGACATAGATCTAACACATTTTTAAAAAGCTTGTAGATATCTTGTGGGTAAATAATAAAATATAGTTTATTGAGTTATTTACCACTTCATGGGTACTCATATTTTTTTAAAAAAGTAATGTTAAAGTAAACTTTGTTGGGATATGTGTGTGTTTGTGTTTGTGTATGTGTTTTTCCTATGAGGTAGATTCCTAGACTGGAAAAACTGTAACTAAGGATAAAAGTTTATATTTTAAACTTTCTATGTTATGTAGGAGACGAGGAAATGGGAGTGGGGAGGGGGGACATTGAGAGGCCTGTTAATGGCCACAAAATTACAGCTAGGTAGGAAAAAATGTTCTATCTGCGTACAGTCAACCCAGGAAACTATAATTAACAATGATTTACTGCATATTATCAAAGGACTAGAAGAGAGGAGATCAAATGTTTACATCAAAAAGGAATGACTAAGTTTTGCAATGATGAATATGCTAATTACCCTGATCAGATCATCATACATTGTACTCATGAATTGAAATATAACTCTGCACCCCGTAAATACATACAATCAATTGGTTTCAACAAAAATTTTTGAAAAAAATCAATTTCCTCTGCTATGCTAATAAGAGAACTTATTCTATCTTTATGGAATAACACATTGCCAGATTCTAGAATTGCAATAAAGCCAATTGAGATCTTTAAAATAAAACAAAACTTTATTCAGTAATGTCAGATTAAAAATAGTAATAATAATAATTTCCTGCCCAAAGTGTGACATTTTATTTTCACCCATGGCTCATTCATCAGTAGGAAGATTGAGAACCTTTTCATATGTTTAATGGATGTTTGAATTGCTTCAGGTGTAAATTTTCAATTCATGCCATTACTCATTTTTTTTTCCTATTGGTTGTCTTTTATTTATTTTTGAAAGCTCTTTTTGTATTATAGATATTAAATTCATTGAAAATAGTTCTACAATTTATTTTTGTTTTGGCTATAGGTGTGGCATTTGTTTTTGAAAGATTTTTTTTTTTCATGTTGCAAAATATGTCAATCTTCCATTACAGCTTCTGAATATATTTTCTTATATCTTCTAAAAATTTTTGTTGTTTACTTACTTTACATTTATGTTTTTTCTTGTACTCACTGCGGTCAGACTTTCATTCTCATTGCTATCAGAGGCATTTGACAGAGTTGATCACTTCCTCATTTTGGAAACTTTTTTTTTTTTACTTGGCTTCTAGGCTATCACACTGCTTCTATAGCCCCTACCTGAGCTCCCCTTTTCTCTCTTATCTCCGAAGTCTGTCCTTCACAGAACAACCAGAATTATCTCTAGTAAACATAAATCATGTATAACACAGCTCAAAGCCTTCTAGTGATATCTCCTTTCATTTAGCATAAAATTCAAACACTTGCTATGACTATGAAGCCCCTCATGGTCAAGCCTCTGCCTCCCTCTTTAACCTCTTGTCCAACACTTGCTCCAACTTCACTCCGGTCACTGCCTACCTCTTGTTCTGTGAACATGTCATGCTGTGCCTCCTCACACCTTTGCAGTTGCTTTTCTTCTGGTTGAAATGCTCATTCTATAGAATTCACAGATCTCTCTCTATCACTTCATTTGGGCCTCAGTTCAGATGTTGCCTCCTCAAAATGGGTTTCTCTGAATATGCTATTGTAGTAACTCTGTACCCGATATTATATCATGTATTTCCTTTTTTCTGAGATTATTGTCTGTCTCTCACACTAGATTCAAGTTTCATGAGACAGAGATTAGTCTGTCTTTTTCATCAATGTATCCCCAGATCCTAGAAAAGGCATAGTAGGTCCTCAATAAATATTAAGTGAATACTTGAATAAGTGAATTCATATATTTAGCATACCTGAAATTTTTAAGCATGTATATCAACTTATTTACAATGTTTCTATAAACACTAGGATCTATTTCCAAACTTTCTGTTATGTTTTACTGATCAATTTGTTTATTCCTAGTCCAGTAACTCACCCACTGCTTTATCCCTGTGCCACTGTTTTGAGCATATATACCATATCTCAATAGAGGGAGGATTGGCTGCATTTGGAAGGATCATGACAAATTTCCCCAGACTATAACATGATTTGTAATTCCATTTGTTTAGATATTTTTTATGATTTGAAAAAGATGCTGTAGTTTTATTTTTATAGGCCTGTGCCTTTATTTACTTACTTCCCAATATTTCACAATCCCTAAACAACATATAATTACTTTTTATGTCTTTGTGAGGTAGTTTAGAAAACCTCTAGCTTATGGATAAAGAAATTATTGCAAGAGTAAGGCAGATCTTGATGAGTCACCTATAAAATAGAATTCTTCAGTTCTTAGAACTGAGCATCCCCTATTATTATTGACTGACTAATCGCCCTGCATCTGACCTACTCTGAGACCTGCCCAGGAATGTCTTCTTGGTTTTGTCTCATCTCTTCACAACTGCTTTCTCCTGACCTTCTTACTTATTGTTCTATCTATCTAGAAGCCCTTCCATCCTTACATGCCTGGCTAATATTCCTTTGATATCTGTTTAATTGTCACTTTCCCTGGAAAATGTTCTTTTTCTTCTCTGATGAACCCAGTTCCTATAATTACTTTTAGCTCTTTGTACTTTTCTTTCTTAGCATTTCTCAGTCTTTGCAGTTTTATAGTTTTCTGAGATTATTTGATAGATGTCACCACCTGGGTTTAAGTTCACTAAAGGACTGTGTCTGGTTTTTACTCAATATTCTATCTGCAGCAACTAGTTCAGTGACTGGCTCATCATATGTGTTCAATAAATATTCATTGATCAAAAGACGACTGGGGGCTAAACGTTAGATAAACCAAAATATAATATATCATGGAATCCAGCCTGCCAAAATTTCTATTTTGCAGATTGATATCTTCCTACTATTTAGCATTCTCAAAGCTATTGTGTCCCCTCAATAACATTTATGAATAAAGATTCAGGTGAATTAGAACTACATAGAATTTTTGAAAAATAGGCAGCCACAAAACTATTTAATATAATGTAAACTCTTATCTGATGCCACCTAAATAGGAAACCAATGCTGCTCAAAAACAGAGTGCTGACTAGCTTTCCAGAGTGGCAAATTCAGCAAAACTCTTTAGTGCTCCAGGAAATTATTTGCAATAAGCACTCTTTGGACTGGCTTGACACCCCAAAGATTAAGTGTTTTGTTCATTTTTATTGTTTCCTATTTGGAAAGCTGTAATAATTTGATGAATAATTTGATCATATGGTGCATAAAGATCAGCTCATTTAAAATTCTGCTAATTACTTGTGATTCACTTATAGAAGGTTGATATAGAATGAAAATTTTAAAAAAATGACAATATCTTCTAGATCCCTGTAGTTTAGATCATTAAAACATTGTTTACCAAAATACAATTCTTTATTCAACTAATCATCTTTAGCTAGAAAAATCTCTGAGTGGCAGCAAGATCTCCCAGTCTTTTCAGATCTGTGTTTTTCATTTGCATATTACCCCCAAGAACAGAGATCTTAGTGATATTATATAATGTGTTTCTGGAATAGCTTTCTAATGAAAATTGGCTTTGGAGAAATGCTTAGGTTTATTTCCCTCAAACCTCTATATTTTAATAGTATCACATTGCAGTAGAGCTCAATAGACTTTTGCCTTATGGAGCATCTTAGGAAGTATCTTTAAAATAGTTGATGTTGGTGCCTATCAAATGAATGTCCATTGGCATTGCCACAGCAAACATCTATCTTACATAGTGTAGGAACTTTGAAGTTATTGGGTTTTTATGTGCATTTCTATTTCAAAAATTTTAACAGTTTTCTTTCCAAATAACTACAAATGTCTGACCATTAGTGAGAATGTGAGCTCTGAGCTTTCTATATACTTATTTTTCCAAAAAGAGAACAACTTAAAACACATGTATTTTGAATATAAGTAGTTATAAAAGTTTACATAAGAAATCAAGACTAAAAAGGATGAATGAATCACTTTCACCATAATTCAATTTAAAACTGTATAACAAAAAAAAAGATTAAAAATTTTTTTTTTAACTGCAAGGAAAGGAAAGGCAATATTTAACATATATTGTGGGCTGACTACATGCCAGGAATTCTGCTAGACATTCTGTGAACATTTTTGCACGATAGTCTTGTTGATATGAACACTAAATTAGTTATAATATGGTAAAAATAAAAATTGATTTTCAGTTTAAAAAGCTTTTCTTTTGAAAAGCACTGAAAGAATATTATTTTTTCATGCTGCAATAATGTAAAGGGTTATATTCCACCTTTATTCACAAACCTATCCCAGGAATCCAGTAATATTCTGAAAAATACTAGTTCTCATGTATTTTCAGTAGTTTAACTTATTTAGTTAGAATGGCATAATTTCATATTTGTTGATTTATAGTCATGGATAATGATACATTAATTTTGATTCTAGAATCAGAGCATATTAATAATATACATACGCTAGTCTCAAGTACAGATATTTGACACTTAGAATATTAAAATAAGTTTTGTGCATATTAAAATAGCACATGTAAGATATCAACTATGATGAACTATGGATATACTGCAAGAGTTTTAGAATTATGGTTTCTTATGAGTTGAATCGTTTCTGCCAAAAGTTATGTTGAAGTCTAACCGCTGGTGCCTGTGAATGTGACCTTATTTGGAAATAAAGTCTTTGCAAATATAATCAAGTTAAAATGAAGTCATATTCAATTCTGGTAGGCTCTAATCCAGTTGATGTCCTTATAAGAAAGAGGCACAGGGGAAGATGTGATGATGAAGGCAGAGATTGAAGGGCTGTAGTTTCAAGCCAAGGATTTCTGAAAAGTCACCAGAAGCTCAGAGGCAAGGAAGGATTCTTCCCTACAGATGTCAGAGGCAGCATGGCCTTGCTGACAACCTGATTTCAGACTTCCAGTCTCCAGTACTGTAAGACAAAAAAATGCTGTTGTATTAAGGCATTCATCTGGTGGCACTCTGTTACAGCAGCCCTAGGAAACCAGTATTTGGTTAAAAGGTGAAAGATGCTTTCACAATCTTTTGTAGTATAAGCCCGTAGGACCATTTGATTTTATGATATTATTTTCCTATCTAAAAAAACTTCATGGTTTATATCATTATATTTTAAATTATATTGATACAATGTTAATTCAATTAAAAAAAATGTTCACACTTCTTGAGATATCTTTAGGCATCGTACCTAAAATCCAGACTACTGAACTCCTTGTAGTTCCTGAGTTCATCATGATGTCACACGTTTTACATGCAGTGACCTCTTCAATGCTGGGAAATTCTCACCATTCTTTGCATCTGGCTTATCTTCTTGTATCAACTGTCCATTACTGTAATAATGCTGTGTAATAAGCAACGACAAAACCTGAGTGATGTGTGACAATAAACATTTATTTAGATCATAACCTGTGGTGTTCAGCTTACCTGGGCTGGGCTCCTTGAGCATTTGTGATCAGCTGTGAGTTGTCTAGGTATCTTTGCTTATCTCTGCTACATTTACTGACATGTCTGGGGGCAGCACTCTGTCGGTTGATCTAGGATGGCCTCTGCTGGGATGACCATTGACGTGGCTCTGTGTCATACATCTCTCATCTTCCAATATACCAGATTGACATGTTCACATGGCAATTACAGAGCTCAGGAGATAGAAGGAAAGCATAAGCACTTTTTAAGTCTTTGCCTGTGTTACATCTGCTACACCCATTGGCTAAATCAAACCACAGGGCTTGAGTCAGAATCAAGAGGTAGGAAAATATATTCAACCTCTTTATGGGAGGAGCAGCTAAGTTACATGTAGAAACTAGATGCAGGGCATGGTAAGACCATTAATGCAATCAATCTACCACTCTTCTATTCTCTGCATTTCTTTCTTTTGGAATCTCTTTTGGATGAATATTTTACCTCTTCATTTTAACAATGCTATCATATTTTCTAAATTGTTGTCTTTCTGTTCTGCATTTTCAATACTTTCCATATTCTTTTATTTCACTAATTTTCTCTTCAGAAATGTCTAATCTGCAATTCATCCACTGAGTTTTGCTTACAATGGCTGCTTTTTATTTCTCTAAGTTATATTGGTTCCTTTTACAAATACAAGTATGCCATTTTTTAAAGCACAGGATCCTCTTTTATTAGAGCTTTTACTAATTCTTTATCTCTTTTAGTCCTGTAAATGTACTTATTTTGTAGCTTTTTTTATAGATTGGTTCTTTTGTTTTGATATTCTTCACCCTGAATGACTGTACAACCAGGTATATATATATATATATTTTTTTAATTGAGAGCTCATCTTTAATAGCGGTTACTATTTCTTTGTACCCTAAATTACAGGAGTAAGCCTCTAGATGAATTCTGCCTTTGTTTCTCATTGTTGCTGCAGAAATGTTTGTGATATCTGGTTTTAGATCAGTGTTCATGGTAGTTTTCTAACCCACTCATTTTTTCCACGTAAGAATCTGAATATAAACTAGGATATCATGTCATCAATGGAATTGTTGAATAGATTTTGTTTAATAAATTAACACAATTATTATTAATTTTATAATTTATAAAATTTATTGAAGGATACTCTCCATATATTAAAATTCACACATTTTTAAAGGTACAGTTTTATAAGTTTTAGCAAACATATATACCCATGTAACCACTACCCTAAGCAAGATATAGAATTTTTCCACCTCTAAAAGTTTACTTGTATCCCTTTGTAATCTCACCACAGTGTACTGTCATACAAATAACCACTGATTTGATTTCTATTACAATAGAGCAGTTTTACCAATTTTAGAACTTCATATAAATAAAAAAGATAACTTCTACAATTATACAATATGTACTCTTTTGTGTCTGTCTTTTTTGGGGGGGCAGGGAGGTGACTCAGAATAACATTTGTGAAATGCATCAATGTCACTGTGTATATCAGTAGTTAATTAATTGCCTTGAGCATTGTGTATAAATCCTTTTATGGACATGTTATTTTCTTAAAATAGAGAAGGAAAGAAAGAAAGAAAGGAAGAAAAGGAATGAATCACAATAATACATTAAAATTTCAAAAAAGAAAAAAAAATATTTAAAGTGGAATTGCTGGGTCTCCTGGTAGGGGTATGTTTACCCTTATTAGGACTTGTCAAACTGTTTTTCAGAATGGTTATAATACTTTATGCTCCAACCAGTAATATATGAAAGTCTAGTTGTTCCCCAACCTGTCCAACACTTGGAATTGTCTATTTGATTTATGCATGCTAGTGAATGTGGTCTGGTAGTTTTAATTTGCAATTCTCTGATGACTAAAGCTATTGAGCATCTTTTATGTGTTTGTTGGCCATTATAATATTTTTTTGGTAAAAAAAGCTTTTGTTCAAATTCTTTTTTCTATTTATTGAAACACAATTGATAATACATATTTGTGGAATACAGAGTTGATTATCAATACTTGTGTACAATATGTGATGATCAAATCAGGATAATTTGTATATTCATCATAACAGTATGTAATCATTTTTTGTGTTCACTAATGAAATTCTCACTGACCTCTCTTCCTTTCCACATTTCCCATTGCTAGTAACAATAGTTCTGCTCTCTCCTTCTGAAATTTCAATATACTATTGTGATTGTGCCTTCCTTCCTTCCTTCGCACTTATGAGTGAGGACAGCGGAACTTCCCTTTCTGTGCCTGGCTTATTTCACTTAATGTAATTTTCTCCAAGCATCCATGTTGCTTCAAATGGCAGAATTTCATTCTTTGATGGCTGAATAATATTTTAATGTGTATATATGTGTCACATTTTCTTTAACCACTCATCTATCAATGGACGTTTAGGTTGGTTCTAACTCTCGACTATTGTGAACAGAGCCTTGATAAACATGGGAATGCCGGTTTCCCTTTGAGATGATGATTTCCTTTCCTTTGTGTGTATACCAGCAGTGGGATTGCTGGATTGTATGGCAGTTCTAGCTGTAGTTTGAGAAACCTCCATATCGTTTTCCATCATGGCTGGGCTAATTTATGGTCCCACATCATCACCAGCATTTGTTATTCTCTGCTTTTCATATGAGCCAGTCTAACTGGGGTGAGATTATATCTCAATGTGGTTTTGATTTGCATTTCCTTGATGATTAATGATATTGAGTATTTTGTCATGTACCTTCTGCAAATTCTTTTCAGATTTTTATATTGTGTTGTTTATCTTATTATTGAATTTTAAGAGTTATTACGCATTCTAGGTATAGTTCTTTATCAGATATGTGTGTATAAATCTTTGTTTTCCATTCTCTAGTTGCTCTTTCATTTTCATAGTGTTATCTTTTAAAACAGTTCTAATTTTGCTGAAGTTTAATTTATCAATTATTTTTATTAAGGTTTGTGTTTTGCTAAAGTTTAATTTACACTTATTTGTGTATTTTTTGTTTGTTTGTTTGTTTCCGGTCTAAGAAATCTTTGCCTAACCCAAGTTCATGAAAATTTGATAGTTTATGAAGCATTTTGAGTATGTTTTTGTGTAATGATGTGAAGTATGTTTCTTTTTTTCCCCCTATATGCATATCCAGTTTTTCTGGGGCCATTTGTTTAAATCATAGATGATGTTAACTTGTTACCAATCTTAGAGGGTAAGCTTTCTGTCATTCATCATTAAGTATGGTGTTATCTGTAAATTTTTCATAAATATTCTTTTCTATTCAATTAAAATTGCTTCCTTTTAATCATAGTTTCCTAAGAGTTTTTATTTTGAGTGATTGATAAATACTGTGAAATGTTTTCATGCATGCTATGAGATGATCATCTGTTTTTTATACATTAGCCCATAATATAAATTGTATTCCTTTATTTTAAGTTATTAAAAAATCCCTTACATTCTTGAAATGAATCCCAATCACTCATGATGCTTCACCATTTATAAATACAGTGTAAATATTGCTAGATTCAATATGCTTATATTTTGTTAAGGATTCTATGCTCATGAGAGATATTGATCTATAGTTTTCTTTCCTAATAATGTTCTTTTTTGATTTTTTTTTTTTTTAGATCAAGATAATGGTGATTTCATAAACTGAGTGGATAGTGTTCTTTCTTCCTCTACTTCTGGGAAGAGTTTCTGTTTGGTTAGTATCTTTTTTTCTGAATAGTTAATACAGTTTACCAGTTAAGCCATTTTTAGCAATGTTTTAAATTATGTATTCAATTTCTTTAATAGATTTAGGGATATTCAGATTTTCTGTTTCCTAGTCTGTCAATATTCTGCTCTCTTGTTTCTTGGGAAAAGGAATTTGTCTATCTATTTTGTTAAGTTTATCATAAAGTTGTTCATAATCTTGTCTTGATATTCTTTCAATGTCTATCAAATCTGTAGTGACATCTCTTTTTTATTACTTGTATGTATTGGAAATTTATATTACCCTTTTCTCTTTTTTAAAATTATCAGTCTAATCAGAGTTTGCAAATTTTATTAATTATTTAAAATAACCAATTTTCTTCTTTTTTTTTTTGTTTTCTTTTTCTTCGCACTTAATTCAATGTATTTTTTTCTAAGTAATAGACCTTATAGAAGTTTTAGGTTTACAGAGAAATTAAGCAGAAAGTAAAGATAGTTCCCATCCCCCCCCCTGCCATGCACAGTTTCTCCTATTACTAACAAGTTACGTTAGCGTGGTAACTTTGTTACAATTATGAACCGATATTGGCATATTGTGACTAACTCAGTTTTCTCATTCTTACATTAAGGTTCCTTCTTTGTGTTCTACAGTTTTATGGTTTTTTTCCAATTGCATAATATCACATATTCATCATTACAATATAATACAAAAGAATTTAGTTGTCCAAAAAATCCTTTGTGCTCTATTTATTCATCCCTCCCTTCCTCCTCATCCCCTGAAATGCTGGCAATCTCTGATTTTTTTTTCCATTGCCTCAAACATTTATCATTTCTCTGTATTGGGAACATTCAAAATCGTCTCTTTTAGCTAATTGAAAGTGTACAATAAATTGTTGTTAATTATGGTCACCCTACAGTGCTATGTTATTCCTCCTGTCTAGCTGTAATTCTGTTTCTGTTAACCAAACTTTCACTATCCCCCCTCCCTCCTACCCTTTCTACCTCTGGTAATGACCTTGATAATTTTCTATTGCACTGATATTCACTCTCATTTTTACTATTTCTTTATTTCTGCTTATCTCTGGTTCAATTTACTTTTCTTTCCTAGCTCTTTAGGAAGAATCTCACATCATTGATTTTAGACCTTACTTTGTTTATATTACAAGACATTAAACCTATAACTTGCTCTGAGCATTTATTTAATTGTACATCACAAATTTTGATATGCTATGTTCTTATGTCATTCAGTTAAAACTATTTTCTAATTACCTTTGTAATTCTTATATCAACGAGTTATTTACAAGTGTGTAATTTCTAAATATTTAGAGTTTTTCTTATATATCCTATTTCTCCTTTCTAAATTATTTCTGTTGTTGTCATATCATATAATCTAAATATGCTTTTAAATTTATTGGTACTTGTTTTATGGCCCAACATATGCTCTATTTTCATGAATATTCTTTTATTTATTTATTTTTTATTCCTATATTTATTTATTTTTTTATTTTTTTTTATTCCTATATTTATCATTACACAATGTAATCATTTTTGAGGCCCTTCACCAATTTCCCTCTACCCCCCCACCCCTCCTTTCCCACCCCTGGTAGCCTCAGTTCCATTTTCTCCTTTTGAATGTTCAGCAAATTATTGTTATTGTTGTATCTTTATTTTTTTTGTTTATTTACTTATTTTTAGCTACCACTTATGAGTGAGGAGATGTGGTATTTCTCTTTCTATGCCTGACATTTTACTTATAATTTTCTCTAAGTTCATCCATGTTGCTGCAAATGGCTGAAGTTCATTCCTTTTTATGGCAGAGTAGTATTCCATTGTGTGTGTGTGTGTGTGTGTGTGTGTATATAACATTTTCTTTTTTGTTGTTTTGTTTTGTTTTACTTATTTAATTTAGAATCATTGATAGAAAAAAACCCAACCATTTACACAGTAACTCAAAAACCAGCCATTTAAGAAAATAATGTAGTAATCAACCACTTCCAGAGAAAATAAGTCCTCTCATTTGATTCTACTGGCAAGCCCAGGTTTATCCTGAACTTTGAGTTTCTGTCCTGAATGGATAATGAAGCATTCAAGTAAAAGGTAAGGAGATATAAGTGTAAGTTTCTGAGGAATACTGCCTCAAAGGGGGTTCAGATAGGCACAGTCCTCCAGTTTACTCCAACATTGGGATGTTCCTGGGATGACCATCATAGTGTCCTTGCGAGGAGTTTTGACAATTCATCACCCTCAGGATTCAGGTCTTATAAAACATTCTTCCACATGAAAAAAGACTTTATCCCATAGAAATAAGTTTTTCATCATTTCTCCAGCTTCTTGTACTTGGCTTCCAGTTTTTTTGAATATGCATCCAACTTGTAGGCTGCCTGCTCCAGAGCAGCTACCTGCTCCTCAGTTACATTGATCTGATCCAGACAAGGTTGTAGTTCAGCATACTTCTGGTTTAAGTCCTTTAAGTATCTGCTAATGTTTATAGCAATATATTTCATTTCAAGATACTTCAAGCTCGTTAGTTTATTCATATTTTCCAGGAGCTTATAGTCTTCACTGGTCGCTCTGAGCTCTTCCTTGGCGATCTCATCCTGCACAGACTCCAGTCACACTGCTATGCATGTGACTCCCAAATCTGTTTCTCCTGCTCTGATCAGTCTTTGAGCTCTGGACTCACATGTGCAAGTCACTTGAGTGACCTAGTAATATCTGTCAGTTCCCCAGTCAGGTAACTGGCCATTTTGGGGAACATGTCCCAGCAGAGCTCAGTGATGTCTGCCTCAGCCGGCTCCTTTGCTTCCTCAGCTCTCTCCACCGCAGCTTCGTCTGGAGGTGGCTCCTCATGTCGGGTGGCCTGGACACCCTGTGCAGCCACTGCCATGTCCGTCCTTGCCCACATTTTCCTTATCCCGTCATCTATAAGCACTGGAAAATGATGTGCTACACACACACACACACACACACACACACACACACACACGCAATACCCTAATGAACACTTGAAAATAATTCTGATATTGTTGGTTACAGTAAAAAACACAGCCATTAAGTTTTATGATCAACAGGCAATATCTTTCTTCTGATACTTGCCTGAAGACTCTGCTGTAAGCTCCAATCTGGAAATTTGGCTTTGAAGAGTTAGACTTAGGACCTCATAGCAAAGTCTGTAAAAAGTCCTATATACCTATATACTGATACCTGGAAAAGTAGACTATTATGTACATGCTTCAAAACTGGCATCAAAACAACTGTCAGAACCCCTTTATATCCAGAAGCAGATAAACTCACAGACCCAAGATCCAGTGACATACAGCTTAATTACATAGGACTGAATAAAATAATGAGATAAATTGAATTGTGGTTATTTGTTTTATAAAATTTTACTGTTAATATTCTATTACCCAGTGGTCATATGAGGAAGTCTTTTTCATCTAGATCTGTCTTTAATCCTCAAATCAGTAGACTATTTTTATAGTTCATTATGAAATGTTTTCTAAGTATTGTCTTATTTTCACTGACCCCACAGAATTTTGGAACAAATACTTTTCCTGAAACTTTTTACTTTTAATGACAATGCACTTATTTGCATAGATTCAGTAAGAATTTTTCTTCTTTTTTTATCAGAATATAAATGGACAAGTTGATTTTGCATCCAAAACCATACCTGAGGTGTCTTATATGAAAACAAATCTCATTAACATCATTTGAGCCTACCAACCATTAAGTACCAAGAGCTGTATTTCATAAGCGGAACCTTTGTTTATAAAGCCCTCCCAAGAAACTTATCTGGCATAATTGTATGGCTTTCAGGGTCTCAGCCTCACAGATGGTAAAGTAAACCACTTCTTAACAGGCCAGAAACTTTAGTTGAGTTACGGGGACCTTGAGTACACTCACATTTATAGATAATGAAGGCCAAACTGGTGGATGTGAATTTCTTGAGTTTTGTTTTCTAGTCTTGGCAGAGAGAGAGAGAGAGAGAGAGAGAGAGAGAGAGAGAGAACCAGCTCTCATGGAAACTAATAGAGAAGTCACTCACTACCCCCACCATCAAGGAGACCATTAATCTATTCATGAAGGATCTACCCCCATGACTCAAACAGCTCTCTGCTCTGCCACACTGAGGATCAGATTTCCACATGAGCTTTAGGTGGACAACACATCCAAACTCTATCAGGCGGGTATCCTGTAAGTGTAGTTAGCTCTTATTCAGTTGATGGGACTGATATGGCCAACTTGAAGAAAGGGCAAAAGTCTGTAATTAGAATGAGATGATTAATTTGAAAAACTGAACTGAGTTAACCTAGAGAAACATTAAGACTGGGGATAACTCTGACTAAGGGGGTTCCTGAAAACAGCTTTTTCCCTTCTCATGAATCCATGTTAGAATAGCTAAGGAAAATTGGAATGGTGGTGGATTATGTAGTAGGAACTCAAGGAGAGGAACCACACCTCATTCATCTCCTACCAAAGTTCCCATTATTTTTGATTATAATAAATTATTGATGAATGAAAAAATCAGGTGGATAGTCTAAATTTGTGACTCTACACATAAACAGACAAAAGAGCTTGATGTGTTTAATCAGTCAATTCAAACTTGTTGTAGGACTGATGGCTTTCACCAGTGCCAGAGAGTTTGCGTCATTCGATGGCTTTAGTCTGGTATCAACACTTTTGTAAGGTGATTCACACATCCTGGTCTAAGCAAAGACATTCCCTTAGGAAAATGAATGAATGAATGAATGAAAATAAACCTCAACACAGTCTCCAGGGAAAAATATTCGAAGTCCATGGTGCCTCGACATCAACTTTTTTTTTTTTTTTTTTTTTTTTTAGCAATTCAATTCTGGGCAAGAGTTCATAGGAAGTGTCTGTTACAATGTTAGACACTTTGCAATAGAGTGGATAAAAGAATTCCAGCCAAAATCTTATATCCAAATAGCCGTAATATCAAGAAATGGACTATTTCAGCTTTTAATCTAAATTTTCTTGTTTGAAAGAGAATTTTAGCTACCATTTGGATATTAGTGGAAATGATATACCTAAATTTCTCAATGGGTAAAAATTTGTTTTGAAAATATGGTCTACTAAATAAGGAAAACTGCTTTTGAGAAGTAAATTGAATTCAGAAGTTTCTAAATAAGTATGATAAGGAGTTTGTCAACAATCTTTATCATGTTTTTCAAAAGAAAAGATACTAGATAGTTGTCACTGGGATGCATTTTAAGATATTAAAGCCACTTTAGTTCACTAGTTGGTTTTGAAGTAACCAAAATTTGATGATGCAGCAGCAGTATTATAAAATTAGCCTTTTAAGATTGGCTTGTTTATGTAGCTTAATCCATTTATCTTGTTCAGGAAATGTCCCTTGGTAAAACTAAAAATTAGAGTACAAACTTACTTAACTCAAGAAGAAATAAACATTGCTCCATACATCACAGATCTTGGAATGTCCAAGATGGTATTGGTTTGATATAATTATACTTTTAAAATAAATGTAATGAGTTACCTATACATCAAAATGTGAGTTGATTTTCATATCTTTTGTAAGAGTTAAGATAAATTTACAAGCTAGAAAAATTATTTGTAAAGCCATTTGTTTCCCTTTGTTGTGTATTTTGAAAATATGATCCTATGTATTTGTTAAAAAAAAGTAGGTAGACAAGAAGAACATTTTTAGGAAAGAATGACTTTTTTTTTTTTTTTTTTTTTTTTACCAGATCTGCTTTGTTTATACTTCCTCAGGACACAAACATTGTAATTGATATACTGTTTACAGAATTTGAGTTATAATCTGTGATTATAAATACTGTAGGTCTGTATGAAATTTAATCTTTACAAGTATCTATTGCCTCTTTAATATTTATTCTGAAGTTTAGAATCCAATTGTTTTTCAGAGAAGTGCTACCTGAGATTAATTTCTAGCTAAGTGGAAAAAAAAAAAAAAAAAAAGCACACTGTCATGGGGAGACTATAGTTTACAAATTTAAAGAAACTTACTTATTCTATGTAACTCCTAATTGCAACAGTTTATGCCAATGCATCTTTTATGACAAATTAAGTGATAAACTTTGCCGAGCAGGAGGAATGAAAATATTTGAAGCCTAGTTTAAAACTCTAAAAATCAATGTGCATCTTATAACTTCTAAATATCAGTAGTAACAAATTTGGTGCCTGTTGATTAAATTCAGATGTGGTTGCACTTGGAAATTATTGTGGCCTCTTTTAGTTATTAGATGGTGGAGGATATTAGACTATGAAAATCTTGATATTTACGGAAAATTTGGTATTTAAAAAATTTCTTTTCCTATGCTCGTCCTTTTTTAAGTCTTTGACTCCTCTCTTTACTTCTGAATTCTAAGAAAAATACATGCTTGTGGTAATAATTCTATTTATTTCAGAAAGTTATTTAGTAAAAGGTGGAAGTTGGTTTTATACATCCTACTTTTCTACTGTGAGTGATCTTGAAAAATTGTACATAATGCCAGTTATATCAGAGGTGTTGAAAGTATTTTCCCTAGTTTGTTCTCTGTATTTTGACTTTGTTGTGATATAAAATTTTTATTTGTTTTTAGTAAAACATATTGATCTTTTTCTTTATAGCTTCTGCAATGGTATCATACTTTGGAGAGCCTTCCTTATTTCAAGATTATAAAATAATGTGCATGTGCTTTTTACATTATTTATAGTTTTGTTTTTTACAATTTATATCTTTAATCCAGCTAGAATTTTATTTGATTGTTTTTCTTTCCTTCCTTTGCTCTTACTCTCTCTTCCTTTGCTTTGTTTTCTCTCTTTTGAAAGCCCTGAGGAACACATCTTATTATCTTTTTCTTAAATAATTGACTAGCCAGTTGTCCTAGCTCTTCTATTTTACTTTTTAAATATCACAAGTCTCTCCTTTAAGTTCAAACAAAGGAGAACAAAGCTTTATGTGGTCACTATATCAACTCTTCTATTTTTTGATCTTACAGCAAAAGTTTGCAAGTATCTCAGTGGTATTAGCAAAAACAGCTCCAGGGAAAATTGTCATAAAAGAAGGAATTTATTACATACTCAATCTGCTTTTCATTTGAAGTAGAACGCTCATCTGATCTACTTAGAAGTGCAACAGGATGGTTGAGGAGAGCTTTTGATGGAGAATTTGTTGACAAGTAAATTTTTATAAAGCCATAAAATGGCAGATTCTTGATTATATAATTATAGGAAAGTGTTTTTGTGTTTTGTTTTTTTTTTTTCTTTTTTTGGTCCAGTTGGAAGACGAAGTAAAGCAGACAGTTTTAGAATTTGAAAATTATAAACCAACTGTAACATTGAAGCTACACAAGGAATATGTGTTTGATTAAAATTTTAGCTGCACACTGAGTACTAGATTCTTGGCCATAGACTTGGTGATGAAGGAAAGTCATCTTCTGTCTTGGCTCTGGACACAGTCTCGTGGAGAAGCCAGTCTCCCTCTGTCTGAAAACTCATAGAACTGACTGCTGCAATCACCTAAAACTAATTCAAAAAGTAATTCATAAAAATATCCATTTTTGTTTCTCTTCTTCCTCCCTTTTACCCCTTACATACTCCCTTACTTGTAAACTTCTGATGGAAGCAGTATGAGCTAAAATCCTGTCTCAGGGAATGGGGAACAGGTAATCTGTAGCTCTTATGAATTTGGTCACAGAGAAATAAGTAGGTGAAAAATAAATCACTGCTCATGGCACTAATGAATTCAGTAAAAATTAAGGACTAATAAATAATAAGCTTCCAGGGGTGTGATGCTGCCCGAGATGTGGCATAGTTTAATGATTATTAGCACATGCTCTGAAGTCTAAATACCTGGGTTCAATTTTGACTCTCTTGCTTGATAGCTATGTGCCATTTATTATTTATTGACAACCATGCATTATTTAGCATCTGTGGCTCTCAGTTTCCTCATCTGTAAAAATAAGATTATGAATATAAATTAATACAAATAAAACATTTGGTGTTTCATAAATGCTAGTTAATCCTCTTTTAATATTTTGTCCTCTAAAAGGGGCACTGTCTTTCAGAATCCACATATTCAGCACTCAAAACTGTAAGACAGTAAAATTTAGTAGCTTAAGCAGTTATGTTTCAGATGACTTAGAGACTATGGGGTAAAGTCGTACACTGTCACTATCTTAATGTGTCCTGTTTTCAGCTTTCTATCTGGGCTCTACTTTCTTGGAAGCACTTTGCAATTATTACTAAGGCCTAAGAAGTAAACCTTTAGAGTCTTATTTATTTTAAAAATGTGTTAACTACTCCTCCCCCCAAATATGTAAGGTATATATCATTTTGTAGGAAATACAGAGAAGTATAAAAGTAAAATTCACACATAATTTTATCACCCAGAGAAAAATCTCATATAAGATTTAATATTTACTTCCTCAATTTTCTTAAGATCCATAGCTATTTTCCCATATCATTATATATTTATAAAGATGAGTTTTAGTTGTATTTTTTTATATTTCAGTCATAATTTATCTAACCATTTAGATATATCTATATATCTATGTAACTATATCTATTTTTTTAGTTTTTCTTGCTACAAATAATACTGGTAACAAATCCTTTTGGGATTTTTGATTATTTCCCAAGGAGAGATTTCTGAAAACAGACTCTCCTCTAAGGATGTAATATTACTTAGGACCTTCATACATATTGCCCAAGTATTTCCCAGAAAGTTTGTTACAATTTATAATTCTATCAGTTGTATTGCTACTGCATTTAGGATATAATTTTTTTAAACTTGCCATTTTGATAGGTAAAAATGTCATCTATTCTTGTCTTAATTTGTACATTTTTGTTTAATGATAAGTCTAAATTTTTTAAATAATCAATTTGTATGTCTTCTTAAAGATATGCCTTGCCAATATTTTATATGTTGTCAGTTTGTAAGAGTTAACTATTAAGATTAAAGTAAATTATCATTTATATTTACGCAGCTATTTGTTTAATGTCTTATAGATTAAAATTTGTCTCTAACACATCTATGCCATTTATGTTAAGAGGAAATTTTTATTATTTTTATTTGGGACTAATTTCAAACCTAGTAGAATCTGCTACTATAATCTTTTCCCCCTCTTTTAGGTGCCCACATTTGAGGCCTTGTTTGCTGGATGCTTGTACCTGACTATACATTATCTTCTGAGAAATCCCATGTAGACCTACCTTTGTATATATTTCCTTAAACCTGGTATTTCTTGACACACTTACCCCATTGTATTAGTCAGGTTTTTCCAGAGAGACAGAACGAAAAGCTATGTATATGAGAAAGGATTTATTTGGGGAATTGGCTCACATAATTTTTAAGGAGGAGTCCCAAGATAGGACATCTGCAAATTGGATGCTGGTAACATGGCTCTGTATATGTCCAGAAGCCTCAGAACAAGGGAAACTGATGGTGTGATTCTCAGTCTGAGGCCGAAGTCCTGAGAGCTGGAGGTGCTGCTGGTCTAAGTTCTGGAACCCAAAGGCTCAAAAGTCTCGAGTTCTCATGGCCATGGACAGGACAGAAGAGCGTATCCCAGCTCTAGCAGACAGAATGAGAGATTCCTTTTCTTCTTTTTTGTTCTTTCCAGGGTCCCTGTTTTAGTCCATTTTGTGTTGCTATAACAGAAATACCTGAGACTGGGTAATTTATAAAGATAAAGGATAGAGCTTTATTTGGCTTACGATTCTGGGAGAGCTGCATCTGGCACGGGCCTCAGGCTGCTTCTACTCAAGGCAAAAAAGTGGCGGACAGCTGGTAGTGGGTACAAGCAGATCACATGGTGAGAGGAAGCAAGAGAGAGAGGAGGTGCCAGGGTCCTATATACAACAAGTTCTCATGGGAACTAATAGAGTGAGAACTCACTCATTAATCCCCTCTCCCCCAGGGAGAGCATTAATCCATTCATGAGGGATCTGCCCCCATGACTCAATCAGTTTCCAACACTGCCACATTGGAGATCAAATTTCCACATGAGTTTTGGAGGGGACAACACATCCAAACTCCATCAGTCCCACTGGGTTGAATGTTGTCAGTTCACACCGAGGGATGGTTTTTCCCCACCCAGTCCACTCCAGTTCACATGCTAGTCTTCTCTAGAAACATCCTCACGGCACACCCCAAAAGATTGCTTTACGAGGTTTCTAGGTAGTCCTTAACCTAATCAAGCCAAGACCTAAATTTAACCATTATACCTGTCAAATTCTGCTTGCATGATACATCAATCTCTGCAGGGTAAAAGACGAACTGCACTGTAATTGGATCACAATGTATTAACAGGCTTTATCAACTAGGTTGGTAAATTATTTGCATTTCAAAGGTTGGTTATAAAATTGGGAATTTCAGATACAGTGTTTGGTAAGTAGAAGAGATGTTTTTAGGTAGACAGGTGTCTTGACACTGTCAAATGAGAGTAGACTATCAGGTAGGTATTACTAGCCTATGTAGCTACAGAGTAAGTCTTTGTTATTTTAATCTGCAATTTCCAAGATCTGATGTGATTTTCCATTGATTTCTACATCTGTTGGAAAGTGTATAATCTTTAAATGCTGGCATGTTAACAATCTTAGATCTCAAATAGCAGGAATCATATGGCTTTGACAGAGTTAAAAAGGACAGTAACTAACACACTAAAAGAGCTAGAAAGTTCACAGGAAAGGCAATTTAAATGATCAAGGAGATTGATTTGAAAGATGATAAACTAGAAATATTGAACTCCAGTCTGAAAAGTCAAATGCTGATGAATGGGAAAGATCAAAGTTTATACAATCACAAAAATTGTGAAGGATTAACGGGGAGATTTGTTCAAACTTATATTAGAATTATGGGATGCCTCTCAAATTTACAAATCACAGTTCTAATGAATTGTGAAGTAAAATGTGTAGCACAGTCTGGTTAATAAAATTAGAGAGTGTAGATAAATATAGAGATGAAAGATCCATAAGCGAGTAGACACTGTCAGTGGGGGGTCAGGTCTTTCTCCAAGCTTTCTTTAAGGGTGGTTTAATGAGGGGTACCTCCCCTCACTTTCTCACTTCTCTTTCCCCACTCCTCTCAATAGAATGACATTAGATGCTATTGTATGAGGTTTGTTTAGGTGACACCTCTTACAGTTCGTGTTAAATTTAGTGGTCCCCAATAAATAGGTATTAAGCATAAAATAATCACAAATGGTTGCAAAATCTGACAGCTTATGATAATTTAGGAAACCATTGATTCTAAAAGAGCAGTGATTTTACCAATTTCGAAGGTGCTTAGGTGGTTTTCTTAGAGTAGGAAAAAAGGCTATCGTGATGTATGTGTAATTTTCTGCAATTTTACCACTTAAACTAGATGTGTCTGAAAATGGTGTCTATACTCAATAGGCTATGAAATAAATTGCCTTTTCTGGGTAGTATTACAGAATAATGTAAAGTTCACTGTCATGTTTTCGACTTCTAACAACTTTCATTGTGCTATAAATAACTGTGGCTAACATTTTCGTGTCATGAAATGAAATAAATGAAATTATATAAATGTAAGTTATATAAATTGAATTTTAGGATGTAAAGTATGTGGTAGGTGAATTATATTGAAAGCATCTATAACAGCATATTGCTACAGTTCTCTTTAATTAAAGTCTTTTTTGAGGTTTCTGCTAGAACTAATATCTTTTAGTATCATCTTCTAGTAATTAAAATCTGGGTTTGAGTTTGTTTACAGGATAAGGAAATCATGTGGAAGTGGTCAGAGAAATCCAAACAATCTTATTTCCCTTGGGCTATTCCCAAATATTCCAAAACTCCTCTTAATATTATTTTCTTCATATTATTCTTGATATAATTCTACTTTCTATATAACACACTTTATTTTTAAAAAATATTTTATGGCAGGTACAGGTAGTGTCATGGTTGACAAAGTGCCACAGCAACACCAACATCTTGCTGACCAGCCCGGGTGGGCTTTGAGAGCTCCACTGAGAAAGGATACGGTGTGATAAAAATAACATTGAGTGAATACAAAAAATAAGAGGTGACAAAAATCACATTTAAGACATATAATAATAGTTTCTAGAGCCTTTTCCAGATTTTATCTTTAAATTCTACTACCAAAAAATACCTCTCTTTTTAACTTGCTCAAAAATAATTTTACTGTTGTTCTTGGTGCTGACTGGTTAGGTCAGTGGTTAGAGTGTGGTGTTAATATCAAGGCCAAGAGTTTACATCCCCATACTGGCCAGCTGCAAAAGAAAAAAAAAAAAAAAAAAAAAAAAAAAAAATGAAAAAAAAAAATT
>NW_007732043.1:38598-42999 GCF_000696425.1 Galeopterus variegatus | reverse complement strand
CCCCATACTGGCCAGCTGCAAAAAAAAAAAAAAAAAAAAAAAAGAAAGAAAAAAATGTATAGATATAATTGATTCACTGATCACTTTTTCAGAATAACCACTATTAGTGAACATAACCTGGTTCTATGGTAGGTACAAGGTGACCAGCCATGGTTTTTGGCTTTAAGGGACTTATGGCTTCGTAAGGGACATAGGACAAGTTCACAAAAACATATAATGCAAATATTAGGCCTAAGAGAAGCAAAAATCCTTATACACATTCATAGGAAGGAATGAGGAATCCTGTTGGAGAACTTAGGAAAGAATTCATGAAGGATGTGGAATTTTGAAATAGCCCCAATTATAAGCAGAGTTACTGGCTAGATGGAGGGCATTCCTGAGAAATATGAGAACATGAGTAAAGTCAATTGAAATACAGTGAGTGCTCTCAATTTGCTGAATCACAGAGTGCATGTATTCATTCATTCATTCAATGAATACTTAATGAGTGATAGTTTTGAGGCCATATTCTACTAAGTGCCTGGTGTGTACACTGATGAAGAAAATCTACTTGGTCTGAGCCTTTATGGAGCAAATCTTAACCTAGTGATGAATCAGAGAGTAAATAGCAAACAAGCTGTCAACATAACATTTCAACTTGCAATAGGTACTACAAGGGGCAGAGGTGGAAAATAAACAGCAAGGGAGGTCCATTCCAGATCAACAGAAATCTCTGAAAAAATATTTAACTTCAGACCTGAAAGATGAAAAGTAGCCAGCCAAGGAAAGATGAAGCTAAGAGGAGGAGGACTTTTCTAATTGGAGAAAATTGCATGTGCAAAAACCCTGAAGGGGTATAGAATTTGTGTTTGAGAAACAAAGTCAGAGGCACTGGAGGGGAGTGAGGGAAGAAAGTAGAATGAGTTGAGACTGGAGAGGCAGACAGGGACCCAGATCATGCAGGGGCTTTTTGGCTCCAGGAAGACGTTTGGTTGCTACTTGATATGTGATAGGATGTCATAAAAGAATTAAGCAGAGATGTATCATAATCTAATTTTTGACTCTGAATGCCAAATAAAAATTAAATGGACAGAAATAAAGAACAGAAGTGGGGAAAATTGGCAGTCAGCTATTGTATTAGTCTAGGTGAGAAAGAATGGTGGTTTAGACTGGGTGCCTGAAGTTGAGATAGAAGTTTATGGAGTCCAGACGTATTTACCAGGATTTGTTAATGTTCATAGAGACATGAGGCTGTTAAGTCAGGTCAGGGACTGAACACAAAGAAGTCATGTGATTCAGCTCCACATCAAACACTTCTGGAAGCTTTCTCTGACCTCTGTATGTTGGGGCAAGTGTCCCCTCTGCAGTGCCTCTGTAATGCCACTGGGTATCTAGCACTGCACTCTTCACATGATAATGTAATTGCCTTTTCAAGTGTTTGTTTCTCTAACAGTTAGTGAGTACCTTGAAAGCTCAGAACATATTCATCACTGTCATCTCTCACTAATAGACCCAGATAATAATTTGTCGAAGAGATGAGTTGAGGCTAAGTTTGGTAATATTATTTGGTTTTCTGAGAACATTACAGGGAAAAGAACCAGTAGAATAAGCAGATTCAAACAATATCACCTTGAAAGCAAATGTTTAAAGAACAAGCCAGTAAATTAATCTATAAAATAATCTGTAAATAGTTTTAAATTACTTGGGCTCACAATTTTTTAGTTATTTAACATGCCAAGTAAAAGTATTTATTGTTAGATGTATTTCGGTGTGCTTGAATTCTGTAATAGTTAATTAAAATCTATTTATCCTCTCATCTACAAGAAATAATCGATTTGATCCAAGTCCTGTAATTTTGGGGTTTTACCCAAATCATTTTCAGTTCCATAGGTAATTTGAAGCAAGACATGGAAGAAGCAGAAGACCTGGTTTATGTTCATCCTTCACCATTAACCAGTGGGTCCGTTCATCTCTATGGACTCTTTTATCATCTCTAATATCCTTTGAGCATGTCTAGTGTGTGTTCAGAGCTTTTCCAGGCTCTGTAGGTATGTGTTTAGGGAAAATGATAGAGGAAACATCATTCAAGTACTTTTACAATCTATGTGGGTGTATGCTTCAGGCACTCGAGTAAGTTTGAATTGCTTAAGTGTGGTCTTTTGAATGGAAATAAATTTTTAAGGCCTTCTATAAAGTGCTCTCACTGCACCAGCAGGAGTTATGCATGTGGAGTGAAGTGAATCTAAGGAAGATTTAAGGAAAAAAAAAAGTAAGATTTATGAAAATATAGGTGGAAAACATGACTCAGTTCTCTACTGTAAACAAACAAAACAAAACAAAACAAAAACAACAAAAAGCAGCACAGGTATTTGCACTAGAAATGCCCACTGTACCCTACTACCTACTTCCTCTTATGAAAACTGCCCATTTCCAGCCACTGTTTCTAGGGAGCCATGTTATACACAAGTCCTTCATTTCTGCCTTTGTTCCCTATAGAGAGAAGTAGAGATGCCCTGAAAGAGCAATCCTCCATGGTTGGTTCCCAGAGCAGCTTTAGATTTAGTTCCTCAGTATTATCTAGTTCCAGGTCTGGTCCACATGTATTCCTAAAATAAACTCCCATCTTCTTGAAGCAGATTGAATTAATCTCCATTTCTTGTCACCAAAAGAGCAAAACTAAAAATAGTGTTGATCAGTTATGTATGAGAAAATGAAAACCCATTGTATATATATATAAAAAGATTTAAGGAGAGAAAGAAATATATTTCTAGTTAGGTTTGAGGGTGACTCTAGCATTTTTCATTTAGCAGTAGACCATCTCTAGGGATGATAACTTTTGTAGAGATCTGACTGTAGCTTCCAAATGTATATTGTTCCAGATCTTGCCCTAAATCCCTGGATGCTGAAGCTGGTGATGCATCAGAACCATTCTGGGAAGCCTGCTGCATACATTGATTCCAGGGCCTTGCCCCAGAGATTCTGGGGTTTGCCTGGGCACCTGTAATTTTAACAAGCTCCGTAGGTGATTCTGACACACAGCCAGATTTCAAAACCATGCCTAGTGACCTCATGCGGTTTTGACTCAGAGATGCATTCATAATATCTTGAGATGTATGCCTCTGTGCTAACATGTCCCTCTGTTCTCAGCTCTTGAATTAAAAACAAAGGAAGACTTATTATCCTTTTTTTATCTACTCAGATGGCAGTACCATGATAGTATTTGATTCTTCAAAACTGGTCTCATGTACTTTTATTTTCTCCATGGGAGAAAAAAATAAGTGGCTTATCATTATGGAAAACTAAAATTTATATTCTAGGGAAAGCATGGCTTCAGAGAGTCCCATGTGAACTTTCCACTTCAGAAAGACTGAATGCAGAACTTTTTTTATTATTATTAATATGATTTTTGATTGACAAATCATAATCATAAATGTTTATGGGATGCAATGTGATGTTTTCATATATGTACACAATATGAAATGGTTAAATCAAGCTAATTATCATTTCCATCTCCTCGTTTACCTATCACTTTTTATGGTGAGACATTTGAAATTTATTCTCTCAGGTATTTTTTTAAGCATATAGTACCTTATTATTGACTATAGTCACCTTGCTGTGCCGTAGATCTCAAAACTTATTCCTCTTGTCTCTCTGAAACTTTGTATCCTTTGACTGACAACTCCCCATTCCTTCCCTCTCCACCCTTCCAGTCTCTGATAACCACCATTCTACTTTCTACTTCTATGAGATCAACTTTTTTAGATTCCACATGTAAGTGAGATCATGTGGTATTTGTCTTTCTGGGCCTGGTTTATTTCACTTAGCCTAATGTCCTCCAGATTCATCCGTATTATCACAAATGACAGGATTTCCCTCCTTTTAAAATCTGAATTGTATTCATTGTGTATATATATCACTTTTCTTTACGCATTCATCTGTTGATGGGTGTTTGGTCAATTCCACACCTTGGCTATTGTGAAGAATACTACAATAAACATGGCAGTGCAGATATCTCTTTAACATACTGGTTTTAAATCCTTTGAATATATACCCAGAAATGGGATTGCTGGATCATATGGTAGTTCTAGTTTTAGTTTTCTGAGGAGCCTCCATACTGTTTTCCATAATGGCTTACATTCCCATCAACAATGCACAAGAGTTCCCTCTTCTCCCCATTCTCACCAATACTTATTATCTTTCATCTTTTTGATAAAAGACATTCTACTAGGTTTGAAGTGATATGTCAGTGTAGTTTTAATCTGCATTTCCCTAATGATTAGTGATGTTGAGCATTTTTTCATGTATCTGTTGGCCATTCAACACCAGAACTTCTATGTCTGCTTTCTTTCCCTCTGACTGCCCCAGCTCCCTCTACCTCCTCTTCTAGAAAGTACAGAAATTGCAAACAATAGAAATGTTCAA
>NW_007732043.1:24913-37350 GCF_000696425.1 Galeopterus variegatus | reverse complement strand
GCGCACTTATCCAGTGCGCCACCGGGCCAGCCCAAAAGTCTAATTTCTTACTTGTAGAGAAAATAGAGGCTATTAGGTGAAATTTCCTCAACTTTCCAACTCATTAAAAGGTATCTGGGCAGGGACATGGCTCCATTAGTTGTCTCCTCCTTCTGCCATGTCTTCCACCTCTTTATATCTAATAACTCTTTCCCCTCAGCATAGTGTTAAAGAACAATTTGCCAGTTTCAGACATGCTGATAGGAACATGTCCTTACATAACTCTGAACTTAATGGAAGCTTTTCCTCATGATAACATATAAATGACCATGAACTAACCCAAGAGAAGTTTATAATGTTCTTTTCTTTCTTTGAATTCCTAATAATATGAACGGGGAATAAACTCCCACCTCTACCCTCACATAAAGTTCTTCTATTTTTCAGCCAGGGAAACTCATTGAAATACATTTCTTGAGCGATACTTCTTCCTTGACTGGCAAGTGGATAGACCCAGGTTTGTTTTTCATATCTGGCAGCCTATGTTGTATTCCTTAACAATATAAACATGTTCAAGTATTTCCCATCTCAAACACAAAGCCCACTGTTCCTACACTTAATCATTTCTTACCTGTCTCTCTCCTTGCTTTCTAGTTGTTCAATTTGAAAAAGAAATGTGCCTTTTCTCTCTTTACTTTCTCAAGAATCTCACTGTGTCTTTGTATCTTCAGTGCACTCCAATGAACCTGCTCTTGTATGATCACAACCTTGTTGCTGAATGTTATGGGAAATGTTTAGCTCTTATCTGTGATTTTAAAATAGGTTTATTTTTAAAAAACTATAGTAACTTATTAAGAATAATATAAAATCTCCTGTAATTTGTTCATGCAGAATTAAATAGTTATTCTCTGTGGCTTTAGTCATTATTTACAACTCTACAAATGAGTCACAACTCTTCCTTTTTAAAACTATTCTGGTTGTATTCATAGTCCTATGGACATTCCTTCTCAGTCTTTTTTGTTAAACCCTCATCTAGTACACAAAATACACTCAAGCATTGTATTTCTAGCTTTGTATCCTCATCCCACTGTTCCATTTACTTTATAAATTCTCTTGGGCTGAGTTTTTTTTTTCTTCTAGCATTACGGCTGTATGAGGGTACTTTGAAAAGTTCATGGAAAAATAGGATTAAAAGATAATATGAATCATTCAATGAACTTTTTGAAGACCCTTCACATCTACAACCTGTATTCTGAGGTCTGCCAGATCTTTCTGTAGATACCAAGTTCCATATGAATTTTCTAAAAGTACCACAATCTGGAAACTCCCCCTCAATGCCCATCCCTGTATCAATCTGTCATCCACCCAGTTATTTGGTAATTACCCTTAATTTCTTCTAACCTCCACGTCCAGCCAGTTACCAACTCTTGCCTATTAAATCTCTTTTAAATTTCTTAGATCTGTCTCTCTCTACGTTTGTATGGTCTCTTAACCTTCTAAAACTGTATGTGTGCAATAGTCTTCTAAATGGAGTCTTTGCCTATAGGCTTGGCCCCCTTCAATCAGTTCTCCACACTCCTGCCAAAGTGGCCTTTTAAAAACATAAATCTGAACATTGTGGTTAAGATTGTGGGTTCTTGAATGAGACAGTTCTGGATTTATAACCAGTTTCAGTACTTACTAGCTGTAACCTTGGAAAAGTTATTTAACCTCTCTAAGCCCTCATTTCACCATTGTGAGATCATGTGGTATTTGTCTTTGTATTATAAACCCATTGGTAAATTGGGTTTATAATACCTATACCAGAGCTTTGTCTTGAAAATTAAATGAGTCATCTATTTAGTACAGTGGCTTACAAATAAATAGTGTTCAATATTTAGTTGCTTTTATTGTGGCTACTCTTCTTCTTCTTCTTGTCGACACTGTCTCTTCCTGGTCAAATTCCTTCAATACTTCCCCATTGGGTTTAAGATAAAGTCTTAACCCTTTGGATGATATACAAGCTTTTTATCATGGTGCCTTGTTTGGTTTCTCCAGTCTCAAATCTTGCTATTTTATTTCTCACTCCATCCTCCAGTGAGAGTGAATTATTTAAAGTTTTTCACTTCTTTTTGCACATTGTTCAATACTTCTTCACTTCAACTGCTTGCCTGGCTAAATCCAATGCATTCTTCAAAGTTCAGTTCCAGTTTAATCTTTCCTAAAGAACTTCCCCTCCCACCATCCATATCATAGTCTAGATCAAGAGTCCTGTTTGCTCTCTTAATTTCCTGTGCACACATAATTCTGCCATGCGTATTATTCAGCATATGATGTTTATCTTACCCATTAGGCTGTGATTGTCTTGAAAGCACCAACAGTGTTAAAAAAAAAAAAAAGCACAGTGTCTTATTAATCTTTGTGTTACCAATTTCCAAGCCAGTACATGACAAATAGTAGTTGGCATTCAAATGATATGTAGTATGCAAGTTTTGGATGTTCATAATAATAGTGTCCCAGCATGGAGATGTTATAATGCATAAAATAATTAGGTAATAATAATTTAAAAATAAATAGATAATTAAATGCCTAAGTGAGTTCTATAGATAAAGTTGTATAGTGGTTGAAAAATTTATGTTTTTTGGAAAATTTCAAGGAGAGAGTAACATTTGAACTGTATTGTTGTTTTTTTTTTTTTCTTTTTGTCTTTTTTCATGACCAGCAACGGATTGCAACCCTCGGTATTGCGCCCGCACCTCGCTCAGCCAGTGAGCGGCCAGTCTGTATGTGGGATCCGAACCCTCGGCGGGAGTGCTGCCGTTCTCCCAAGCGGCGCACTGTAGCAGTGCACCACCAGGCTGGCCTGAACTGTATTATTAAGGTACAAGATTTGATTAGGCAAAAGTAACAGAAGGAGAGTTTTAGGAGATGGGAGCTATAGGAGCAAAGACAGAAGGAGCTAGTACAGATGGAATACGCTTTGTATGCTAAGTATCAAGTTGTCCTGAGATTATGGTGTTTGTTAGCTTTTTTTTTTCTCATTTAATTACTTCACTGACCCTATGAGGTTCTATGAGATAGCTGAGGATACTGTTGGTCAACTAAAAAGACTTAAGTAGACTTATAAAGTTCACAACCTGTTACATAGTGAGGATGAGATTCAAAACCAGTTCTGCCTGCCTATGAGGATGGCTTTCTGTGCAATGGGCTGATGACCACATGTGGGCTGACCATGTGAGATCAGAAAATGAGAGTAAGCCTCGATTTAGATCATGACAGACATCCAAGTCAGGCAGAAGAAGCATTTGAGTACTTTCTATTAAGTAACCCTAACACTGACATCTTTCAGCTATTTATATGGCAGAATTGAAAAGGCTGTATCGAAATCAAGGGCTGGCAAAAACGTACAGCAAGCCTATTGCTACTATCTTTCTCTGCACCCATGGCAGGCAACGCTAAGAGATCATATTCCATTTCTGACTGGGCCTGGATATAGCCTCAAAATGCTTGTTAATGGATGCATACTTTTTAGAGGTTTTGATTGATTTATAACCATTTCTTCTTCCTAGCATCACTCTAATTTTCTTAGTGGCCTTGCCACTATTTTGAGCAAGTTGGATGAAACTGTAAAATAAGTTTCCACCCTCTTGAGGAGTCTGTGGCAGGCTACTTCTGCTGTGTCTCACTGTCTCACTAGGACCAAGCAGTGAGCATGTGACCTAAGCTGGTCTAGACAAAAGCCTTCCTTCCAAAAAGTTAGAATCTTGAGCAAAGTTATTCAGGATTTAAATATATATATATATATATATATATATATATATATAAAGCAGAACAAAACTACATTCCTTCAAGAGCAGAAACCTTGATGAGACATTGGAAGGTAACCTGTTGCTTTTCTGTTTTTTCTTTTATTTTTTTTAGCATCTTCTCTAACCTTACTATCTATTTTATGAACTCCCCAATAATGTTATTCCAATAAGTTTTCTTCTTTTGTTTTGTATAAGTTAGAGTCAATCTCTGCAGCTTGCAGCCAGAAAAAAATCATCATCAATACCTTTCTTATTCAGTCATATTTGGCACATGATTCAAAAACCAACAGGCCTATGATTTAATACCAATAGCACACAATTTAAGTCTAATAGGATTTAAATATGAAAAATATTCTGTGATGCTTTTATACTATGTCAACTTGGCTAAACTGAAACTGTATTTCCCAGAATTCCCTTCCCCATATGTTTCCAAATTAGAGTTGTTCAAAACAGAAAATTTTGTGAGATTTGGAAGGAGGATCAATAGCACACAATTTAAGTCTAATAGGATTTAAATATGAAAAATATGCTGTGATGCTTTTATACTATGTCAACTTGGCTAAACTGAAACTGTATTTCCCAGAATTCCCTTTCCCATATGTTTCCAAATTAGAGTTGTTCAAAACAGAAAATTTTGTGAGATTTGGAAGGAGGAATTGAAAGCCATTATGAGCTGAAGATCTTTGTAGTCACTGATGGTGACAGACAGTACAGCAGCAAATTTGTCCTCACTCCCTTGTTCATGTCCATACCTTCTTTACAAATGCTATCTCTAAACAATAGAGACTCCAGAATCACCAGTAAATGCAGAGTCAAGAGGCTTCCATCTTATATTCCACCACCTTTTCTTTGTGATCTCATTCTGGCAACTGGATATAGCTTGTCTTCTGCATTCCTTGGAAAACTCCAATTTATTCACTCACTCCTGTGCTTCAGAAAGGCACTTTTCTCTGATCCTCCAACTCCTCTTTTTGTTCTGTTATTTCTTCAACAGTTGTGTAAAGTCTTATTCCTCTAATAAATCTCTTAACCTGGAATACTCATAGAGGTTCTGTTTCTGTGATTGGACCCTGATTGCTACAGTTATTGGTACCAAAATTGGTTCTAGAGCAACAGAACACTAAAGATGGCAATCTATAATTGGTTTTCTTATCTGATTAGATTTAAAGGCATTAATAGTAGTAAAGGGAACAGTCATATGCCATGGCCTGTAGTGGTGAAGTAGTTTCTTAAGTGATTATCTCTGGTTTCTCCAGTAATCAAATGCCCATTGAAGGAAAGGCTTTGGGTCACCAAGTAGTTGCTGCTGTAAAACACTTTAGTGAGAATAAATATAATGGTGTTAGCTAATTGCATTGGAAAATATGGAGAAAGAAAATGTGTCAGGGGTTTTAAATTAGATCAAGATCTAGATAATGGATTAGAACTCTGACTGCTCTGAGAGAAACCCATATTTCTTACAAAGTTTCTAAAGCTAAACCCAAAGTTTAACCTGGACGGTGGATGAATTATAACTCAAGTTAACCTTTCAGGGTTTCTTACATTAGAATTAAGGCATTAAGTGAGAAAGAGTAAGGCCATGAAAATTGGGATGGAGACATATGGGCTGATTTTTATGATGCAGAAAAACTTGAACCTTTACATTTTATTGAGGCTTATTTGTCAGTAGAAGCAGTCTTTCCTCTCAAGTTTGAGGAATTTAGTCTCCCCTCACCTGAGAAACTTAATTAATCATCCTGGCCTAGGAACTTGATCTGCAGAGGAATACTGATTCCCCTCTAGACACACTCTATCATCTCTCTTTGCTTCTTTGATTTATGGCAAGACTCAGGTTCTGGCATGCTCCTGGAGATCCGATAAAAATCATAACCTGAATATGGGTAGAGTATATATCAAAAATTATATTTATATAATTTATTTTTATGTTAACAGAAATCTGGAGAAAGTATATGGAAGTGGATTGAAAGGATATTGGTCAGGATAGAGAATATAATGTTGAGTCAGACTGAATGTATTGAAATTGGTTCATTAAACAAAGTTTCTATATTCAATGCATTCTAAGTGGGTGGTAAGTGGTTCTAACTTTTGGCTTGGTTAGTTGACTTAATGAAGTTGAGCTATCAGAACTTCCTTGGTATGCTATAGAGGATAGTATTAAAAGGCTTAGGGATATTGGGGTATGGGGATACACTTATCTTGTAAGACCTGATAACCCACTTATATATTTATCCCATGAAAAGGTCTGGAAGATATTTCCTTTATTGAGACTTTGAGAATTACATTGGTGAAGAGAGTCTTGTCAACCTTGAAAAGCTCTGTAGTGGCTCTTTTCTGCAGGTGAAGAATGACAGTAGAAAGTCCTGTCATCAAAATAAGATCCCTGAATTAAATAGAGATGATAGGATCCCAGGATGGCAGGAGCCAAGTGGCAGCACTTGACTGCCAGAGACAATGTGGGTAGGATTGTGTAATGGGTAGCGGATTTGAAGCAGTAATCAGACTGATTTCACCCACAGAGAATTTTGTCGTTAAGTAATCAATCATATTGTTCTAAGAACTGAAGCTCATGGGCAGTTTGCTGAAGTCTTACTTGATTTGTAGAAATGGGAAAACTCTGAGTCTGGTGAACAGAAGTTTGGCTTAGTATTCCAAAATAGAGAAGAAATTCCCATTCATGAGCCAGTTCACACTTTCAGGGCAACTCGAATGAAGGGGAGCCATGTTCCTTTAAGGAAGGACTATGCACTGCCAAAAACTCGCCCAGTATATCTTTCTATAGTTTTCCCCAAACATATCTGTGGCCATTTATAAGGGTGCATTGAGAAAGGAGAATTTTTAAAAATTAAGTAATTTATTTATTTTTTAATTGACACATATTGATTGTACATATTTATGGGGTACAGAGTTCTATTTCAATACATGTATGCAATGTGTGATGATCAAATCAGGGTAATTAGCATATCATCATCACAAAAATTGAGAAAGGAGAAATTACCATACTATTCAGAAATTACATGACACAGGCTCTGAACTGCCAGTATTTCTTAGAGACACAAGAACCACTGTGATCCGCCAATCAGAGAATGAGTCAGGGTATTAATGATGTTTAGCTTGGGTTTGTCTCACTGGGAGACCATTGGGTCCCCAGACCCACCATGGGGTTATTTCCCAGTTCCAGAATATCTAACTGAAATAGACATACTAAACAATTGGCAGAAGATCCATATTGATTTCTTGACTCATGGATTCAGTATTTTTATGGTGAGAAGGGTCAAGGGAAAAACCTCTAGAACAGCTTCTACCTACAAAAATAGTAAACATAGTACACCAAACGTATTGCCTCATTCATAAAGCAGTTTCAAGATTAGTACCACCACCAAAAACTTAAGAATGTAGGAGCAATGATTTCTAGTACATTGTCATTCAACTCTCCTAATTAGCCTGTGCAGAAGAAGAGAGATGTTGGAGAATGACTTAATCAGGTGGTAAATTCAATAGCAGCAGCTGTTTGAGGTGTGATTTCTTCACTGGAACAGATCTAAACATTCCCTGTTATATAGTTACTGTTTTGGTGAATATTTTTTGTCTCCCTTCCTATTACTAAAGACCACCAAAAAGAGTTAGCTTTCATTTGGCATGGCCAACATACATCTTCTCCATCCTACTTCAGGGCTATAGTGACTTTCCAGCTCTCTGTCACAATCTAGTCTGCAGGATTCTTGATTGTCTCTGAATTTCACAGAACTGTTCCACTATATAGATGATATATGATGACTGTACTTGATGAGCAGAAAGTACTAACCACCATACACCCCTTGGTAGCACACATGTATACAAGAGCATAGTAAATAAATTTCAAAAAGTTAAATGGCCTGTACATCAAAAAAATTGCTTAAGATTACTAAGGTCTGGGGCATGTCAAGATGTGTCCTTCCACAATCAAAGACATAGTAAATAAATTTCAAAAAGTTAAATGGCCTGTACATCAGAAAAATTGCTTAAGATTACTAAGGTCTGGGGCATGTCAAGATGTGTCCTTCCACAATCAAAGACAAAGTGCTGTATTTGGGCCCTCCTACCATGGAGAAATACACTCAGTATCTCATGGGCCTCTTTAGCTTATAAAGATAACATATATCTCATGTGTTGGGTAACTTGAAAGGCTGCAATTTTCGTGGGACCCAGAGGAAGGTTCTGGCTTGAGCCATATAATCCAGCAAATCTGTGACGCTTGAAATGTCTGTGTCAGACAGAGATATTTCATGGAATTTTTGTCAGGACCTTATAGGTAAACCACAATGCAAACATTTAGGATATTGGAGTATGCCATGGCATCATCTTCAGATAAGTCTCTTTTTGAGAGACTTCTAGCTTATGACTGAATCCCACAAGAGCCTGAACTATTAATTGTGGGTCACTAAGTTATCATGTAGCTTGACTTGCCCATCATGAGTTGAGTATTGTCTGACCCATTAAGCCTCACATTTGGGCATGCAGAAATTTATTCCAACACTAAATGGAAATCGTATATACAAGATCAGGTTTGAGTATGTCTTGAAGGCACAAACAAGTTGCATCTATAGTAACACATATTTTTATGGTGACTACTTCTACATTTTCTCTTATCTTTCAACCCACACTTATGGCCTCATTTAAGGTTCTTTTGAATAATCAATGGAAGAAGAAAATCTATGGATTTTCTGATTTTCAGATGGTTATACATGATATGCTGACACTACCTGAGATGACTGATGGTTTGGTTTAGGACAAACATGATTTGAAAAGTGGTGATAAGAAGATTTGCATAAGTGGTACATGGATGAACCTCCCCAAACAGGCAGAGTGTGAAGATATTGTGTCTCATATAAATGTTCAGCGAAGGACAGGATCTTAATAACTGGGTGGTGAAAATCACTTGTGTGGATGTCAGTGATCAGTCACCTTGTTCTTGCCCAATATATACATAAATAAAATTGTCATTGGTTTGACAAATGGGACATCTACTCGCTAAGGCCAGTCTGGTTAGAGCTGTTGCTGAGTGCCCAGTCTTCCAATAACAGAGGCCAATGCTTAGTTCTAATATGGCATTTATTCCCCAGGAGAGCCAGCCAGCGACTTATTAGCAGGTTGGTTACACTGGATAACTTTCATTATGGAAAGGCCAGTGCTTTATTTTTTTATTTTTTTTACTGGAAAGATATTCTGAATATGAATTTGCTTCTCCTGCTTAAGGAGGAAAATCACCATGTGTGAACTTTCAAATGCCTTATTCACTGTCATGGTAGTTTATGCAGCATTGATTTTCATGTGGGGACTAATTTTACAATAATTGAAATGTGACATTGGCTCATGCTTATAGAATTTACTGATCTGATCATGTTCCTTGTCACCCTGAGTCAGCTGACCTGATAGATAGGTTAAATGATTTTTGTGAATGCTCAGTTAAAGCATCAATCGGGTGATAACACTTTGTGCGCTGGGATAATGTCCTCCAGGATATAGTATATGCTCTGGATCAGTGACCAATGTATGGTGCTGTTCCTCCCCAAACTAGAATTCACAGGTCTATGTATGAAGGATTGAAATGAGAATAGCTTTTCTCACAATTATACTCAACAATCTGATAGTAAACTTTTACTTCTCTCCTTGTAACTCTGGGTTCTCCTGGTCTGGAGTTCTCTCCTGCTCCATGTCCAGCTCTTATTCCATAATCCCAGGTGAACTTGACTTTTCATTTGAGAGGTTACTTAAATATTATGTACTCTTACCTGGGCATGGTTTTTGGGGATACAAAAGCCAAAGAGAGAATAGTCATGTATCTGGAAGACTCCTTGTTTTACCTTCTGCACCTGAACCTGCTCAATGACCAAGAAGCTTGGGTTTAAAATTTGGCAATATCCATGACAAGACATAGACTACTTCATTGTTATGGTTCTTGGAATTTGTTTTCACTTCAGCCAAGGCCTCTCCTTTCCCTCCTCAAAGCCACAAATACTTCAGTACTTTGGGTTTGAGATGCTAAGTTATCCCATGTAGTTTAAACTTGTGTCTTCCATTGCCAGGTTGAGAGAAAAAAATACCTCCTTCTATTCATTTTTTTAATTTTTCAAGACAGTGGGATTATTGCCCAGTCATATTGGCAAATCACACCCCTAATTTATGCAGGAGATGATAAAGCTCCATCCTTGCTGATTTTTAGTGCATAGAACCATATGGAATCAAGAAGTGCCAGACCCAGCTTTGCACTCCAGGAATGTGTGGGAGGGCTTACCAGCACGTACGCAGTGAAGAAAAAGAGGACACGAATGAAACTCATCAAACAGTCTAAGTCTTCTTTCATTACCCTCACTTTTGGATATTTTGGGAAATATTTATGAAGAGGATATATTTATGAAAAATATAATACATAGCTTAAAATGTACCAGGCATGTTGCTATTTAAAGGGATTTCTTTATTTGAATTTTTTTTTTTTTGAGGAATCTTTTACGTAAGCCTCTCCTTTTTTTTGTAAAACAATATATATCATCCCCATTTTTTTAATTGCCATTTTCCTTCTATTCCCATAAGAATCTCTTGAAGTTGGAGTATAGTTGAGTACTACTTAATTCATTACAAATTTTTAATTCAATTAGGAAAATTGAAAAAAAGGGGACCATACATGAAGGAAGATTTTATTTTCGGCTTTAAATAGAATACTAATTTCATTTGATCTTCGACAAAGGCATCAAGTCTATTCACTGGGGTCGGGACTCCCTCTTCAGCNGGTACCGTTATTTTAGCCTTAAGTGGAAGTAAGCCTGAGTATCTACTTCCTGACTGCTTAGTTATTTGATACAGTAAGTCCCCCCTTCCCCTATTTTTTGGCCTAAGTTGTTACTAATAGCAGAAACAATTCTAAATGTTATATTCTTCAAAACTGATGGCATTACCCTTGGCAGGGGGATATGAAGAGATATAAAACACTGCTTCTATCTTAAAGGAACTCAAAGTCCTTGAGGGAAGACACACACACACACACACACACACACACACACACATTATCTTAATATAAGAGTTATGCATGGAATTTAGAAAAAACAGTTTGGGAAAAGAATGGGCCAGAGAAGGCTTCCCTCAAAAGTGACATTTGAATTAAATCTTCAGAGAAATGCATATTTGAATAAAATTGGCAGTGAGGACCTGAGGGCCTCAGCCACACCCCCTCCCCCATGTCTGCATCCAGCCCAGTGACACCGACCATGCTGTCACCAGAAGCACCCCGGGCTCCCAAGTGGGAATGTGGGGGCCTAGGGCCTGAGCCATGCTCCCTGAGGTCCACATCTAGCCCAGCCATGTCCGAGCCACCACTGGAAGCCCCCTGGGCTTCCCTGCCAGAATGGCAGTGTTGCCATGGGCCTCGACTATACTCCCTCTCCTTCCTCTTCCTCCCACCCTATCTCTCTTCTCTTCCCCCTTCCCCTCCCTCCAACTGCTCTGTAACATCTTAGAATGTAAAAATAATAAATAAAATTTTTAAAATCTTAATTTATAGTCTATAGGAAGTGCCGANTGCTTCTTTCTCTCTCCCGCTTTGTTTATTCACTTACTTAATTAAAAAAATATCGATGGGAAAAAATAAAAAATAAAATAAATAAATAGAATACTAATTTCTGTAATGCTCTAATTGTAGCCTGGTGAAATACACACCACAGAGGTAGTCTCGTATTTCCCGGGACACATTTTCACATTATAGTCTCTTGTATCTTTTACAAACATTAAACTGTGCCCAGTTCTTTCATCACCTATTAACACTCATTCTCAGAACATCAACTCTCTCCATATTTGAAGTCAATGAGAGCTCTAGTTAATGGGGCAGATCTATTCCCTGGAGGTTGTACCTAATCTTGTCCTAGAAATAAATTTAAATATGTTGCCATAGTTCCAAGTATTAAGCAAGTTTTTACTAAAACAAATGTTCCTATCCACTCAAGCAGACAAAAGCACTGAGCTTGAGCGAGGAAACAAAGAAAGCCTCAATCAATCAATAAGGGAGAAATTTCTAGATTAAAATGATACTTTTAGTTCACTTGTTTTTATATATTTTATGTGACGTAGTATAAATCCAAACTCAAACATGGTATTTACTTACAAAAATTACAGTGAAATTCTATGGTATTAAAGTAGTTTACCATTCATCACCATTTATTTATTCATTGTAGTGACACATCTATTATTTGTTTTCTAACATGTAATTTTCTCCCTCCTGCTAATAATTCTCTGATTTTCCTCCAGGAAATACCCCTCCTTCTTTTTCAGTCCTTTTTTTTTAAAGTACGGCTCTTTCTTCAGTTCAAGAATGAAACAAATGACCCAGACCTCTACCAATTACCATGTTTCATTCCCATGGCAGCAGTGATTGGCTCAGGGATGGCCACGTGATCCCCTGAGAATTAATGAGATGCAATCATGCTTTCTCTAGGTGTGCTGGAGTAAAAACTCTCTTTTTCCTATTGGATATGAACCTCAGAGGATTTGTAACTATTGCTACTGCAGTCATTTTGCAGCTATATGGGAAATGAAGCCAGCTTCAAGGAAGTAGATCCAGATAAATAAAAATGAAGAAAATAATTTTTGGTACCGTTATTTTAGCCTTAAGTGGAAGTAAGCCTGAGTATCTACTTCCTGACTGCTTAG
>NW_007732043.1:16855-23696 GCF_000696425.1 Galeopterus variegatus | reverse complement strand
AAATAATAAATAAAATTTTTAAAATCTTAATTTATAGTCTATAGGAAGTGCCGATTTTTTATTACCGATTATTTTTCAGAGAAAGGTTTATACTTGTGGGAAATAATTTCATTTGGACTTTTAGAGAAAAAAATGTAAAAATTATGTTTTGAAATACGTTTTTGCTGTAGCATGCTAAAATTCCAACATTGCTTAATACTTCATTTAGAACATGCAGATTTACAACATGGGCTTGAATAAAATTGGCCTAATTCCTATCTATGTTTGGGTTCCTTCAAAAGTAGTCCTTGACACAGGATTTGGGTAGAAGTAATTTATCTGGGAGTTAATACCAGTAGACACAAGGAAGGGAATGTAGAAACGAGACAGAAATGTGAGAAAAACTAATAAAGGACACATTGATGAGTTAATTAATATGGACAACTGAGACTCAGTTCCGTTGGTGAGCCTTTGAGAATCCATCCAGCCAGGGAAGCCACGGCATTTATCCATGACTCCCAGCCCTCATTGGTTGAATGGTGCCCTGGAGTCTCAAATCCCTTGCACTTCTAGGTTGCACCTGTGTACAGTGGACTGTGCTCCTCAGGTGCTGGACAAAGGCCTCAGGGAGAATAAGAGAGACATATACAGTCAGTGTGTTGAGAACTAGCTGCAGGTAAACTGAGATGAACCTCAGGGATGTGGGGTAGGAGCAACTTCATCTGTGACAATTCCATTTTTCTGTTGGAAGTCTTGTCCCCTCCCAATTATTTTCATAAATTCCCAGACTTAGAACCAATGCTTTTTATTGGTTCTTAGTTCCTAACTCCAGTGAATGACTTCATTGTAGCTATTTTGTTTTTTCTGCTTTGTGTCAAAGCCCATGTGGAGCTCAGCCATTTATCTTTTATTTCCCCTGCAAACTTACAGAAGCAAGTTTGCAGGGTGTGTTTTGATGAACATGTGTGTGTAGCACAATCTTCAAAAGATGAGGCCAAAGAGAGAGTTTTCATCTTTGCAATAAAAATAACTTAAAGTTTAGTGTTACACATTCTTTGTATTAAAAAGTCCTAGGTTGCTATCCTGGCTGGGTTCCTCAGGAGTGCAGCCTGAGAAAGGAATTCTTGGGTGATGATTTACTGAGAGAGTGGCTCCAGTGAAATCTGTAAGGCAATGAAGAAAGCAGGATAGGCTCTGGGGAAAAACTAAGCAAAAATGTGGATTCTGGGCCGGCCCGGTGGCGCACTGGATAGTGCGCCGCTTGGGAAGCGCGGCGGTGCTCCCGCCCGAGGGTTCGGATCCCACATACGGACCGGTTCCCGCTCACTGGCTGAGCGAGGCGTGGGAGCAACACCGAGGGTTGCAATCCCGTTGCTGGTCCCCAGTCCGGTACGGGAGCCACACTGAGGGTTGCGATCCGTTGCCGGACATGGAAAAAGACAAAAAAAAAAAAAAAAAAAAAAATGTGGATTCTACTGATCCTTTAGTGAATTCCAGAATGAAAATGGCACCACAGTATTGTCCCTGATGGGGACAAGGCAGTAGGCTTTTTGTACCTTTGTATTAGACAGTCATTGGCTGCAGAATACCTCTTGGGGGCAATTTTCAGAAGAAGGGTGCAGCTGGGAGCTGGTAGCAGCCAATACTCACAGACTCTGGGTGATACACTTGCTTGCCAAAGGGGATTTTTGTGGGGTACCAACACCTCTACTATGGCCACTCTGCCACAGAAATTTCTCACTTGACAGGCTTCTCCCTGGGACTTGGTTTTCTGCAAGGTGCCCATCTCTATTTTTCTCTCAAGACTCTCCTTGTTTCTCCACTTTCTGTCCAAGCTTATTGTTTCTAAATAGTGGTTGACTTCTGACATTGCACAAAACAATTTAGCTCTCAATTCTCTTTTAAAATAAGTTCTTCTTTTGGTGATCAAAAAGCTCACAAATGTGCTTAGCTAACCAAAGAGCCACTTGCTTGACTCACTGTAGTTCTTGTTTAGCTTCATGAAAAAGCTGACAGAGACCTTGAAATTTTAGCTTTCCATGGTCCCTTATCCATTTCTTAATGTAGAGCTATAGTTTATCACTGAAATGAATGCCTGCATTAACAGAAGAGTCGATAGTTTGGATTTTAAACAAAGGATGTTTATCTCTGTAAAGGATGAATAGCAACTAGATGAGGAGACAAGTTTGCTTTTGGTGGATAAAGCAGCATTTGTAAAGATGCAGAGAAGTGAACATTGTAAGCTTAGAAAACATGTAAATAATTCAGTCCAGCATGAAGTCAAATTATGGAGGGGCCATTGAAAACGAGCTGCAGAGGTAGGTAGGTAGGTAGGGGTCATAGCTTTAATGGCCCAACGTGTGATGCCTAGTTGTTTAGACCTTACCCTGAAAGTATGAGGCATGTTCACATTGGCATTTTAAAAACAGTATTTTCTCTCTATCTTCCCTGTGAAATGTGTACTTGAGAAGGGCAACACTGGGACAGGGACATGAGTTATGCAGATCTGTTACAAAAACATAAAAAATGATCTAAATGAAGATTATTATAGTGATTAAGAGAACTGTAAGTTTAAATAACATTTAAACAGTAGGAAAAACAGTACAAAATAATGAATAGTATATGGATAAGGAGAAGTAAATATTCAAGAAAGAGTCCCAGCTTTGGGCTCGCATACTATCATTTTGCTAATTCTTTCTATTGTCCCCTATTCTTGTTGTTTCTATTCTCTCAATAGAACAAAAATAGTGTTATGTTCTGTATATTGTTTTGTAGCCTGTTATGTCATGAAAATATGTAATACATATTTGGGATAATAATGGTACCTATCTCAGAAGATTGTTTCTTGGATTAAATAAGCTAATGCATATAAAACACCTGATTTGGTATAAAGCATGGTATAATTCCTCAAGACTATTAGCTATTTATTATTATCAGTCCTGTTATTATTATTGTTGTTATTGTAGTTACTGCTACCCTAATTGGCTGGGGATCCTGTTCTGAACCTCAATCTTCATGAGTCAGCTCTTCCTAGAATGAAAGATTCTGCATAAACTCTGTCACTATCCAGTAATAACAAAACCTCTAGTTATTACACACAAAAAAAGCCTACAGCCTTATTGACTCTCCAGTTGTAGCTTTGGCTGGGATCCATTATTCCATCGTCATGACTTGCAGATTGAGCTTGCAGACTGACTGAAACTCTCCTGAACATATAACACCCTAGGTTAGTGTCCACTTCGAGCTCATGCTCTGAGCCCACATTTCTCAACTTGGTGAACTGGTTCTCTCTAGTCTCCACTTGAACTTCCTTTCTCAAGAGATGAGTGGCTACCTGGTTTTTGCATGTCTCATGCTCAATGTCTCCATTAAAATACGAGGTGATTTTGGAGGACAGAGTAGAGAGCTATTTCTTCAATATGTAGGAGACAGAGAAAGATTCATAGAGAAGGTGACATTTAATATGATTCTTAAAAACTGGGTGGAATGAAATCTGAGTTTGGACTGATGGAAGTTTAGAGAAGATTCCAGGGATCAGTAGCAGCATGAGGAAAATGTTAGTGGCACAAAAATGAGGTGATGGGTGACACCCCTGGTTTCTGCATTTCTATAGTTTGTACTTACACTCCATCTCACTGAGTGTGGCTGTTCATGCTTAGTGGCACAAAAATGAGGTGATGGGTGACACCCCTGGTTTCTGCATTTCTATAGTTTGTACGTACTCTCCATCTCACTGAGTGTGGCTGTTCATGCTGAAATCTGCGGGGGCGCCTCCCACCCAAAAGATTAAAGCCTGATGAAGATCTTTTAATGAAACACGATGTTTACAGGGCCTCATCGTGAAGGGATGATGGCAAGGCCTCATCGTGGGAGAAGATGCCGGCGTTCAGTCCTGTTATTATTATTGTTGTTATTGTAGTTACTGCTACCCTAATTGGCTGGGGATCCTGTTCTGAACCTCAATCTTCATGAGTCAGCTCTTCCTAGAATGAAAGATTCTGCATAAACTCTGTCACTATCCAGTAAGAACAAAACCTCTAGTTATTACACACAAAAAAAGCCTACAGCCTTATTGACTCTCCAGTTGTAGCTTTGGCTGGGATCCATTATTCCATCGTCATGACTTGCAGATTGAGCTTGCAGACTGACTGAAACTCTCCTGAACATATAACACCCTAGGTTAGTGTCCACTTCGAGCTCATGCTCTGAGCCCACATTTCTCAACTTGGTGAACTGGTTCTCTCTAGTCTCCACTTGAACTTCCTTTCTCAAGAGATGAGTGGCTACCTGGTTTTTGCATGTCTCATGCTCAATGTCTCCATTAAAATACGAGGTGATTTTGGAGGACAGAGTAGAGAGCTATTTCTTCAATATGTAGGAGACAGAGAAAGATTCATAGAGAAGGTGACATTTAATATGATTCTTAAAAACTGGGTGGAATGAAATCTGAGTTTGGACTGATGGAAGTTTAGAGAAGATTCCAGGGATCAGTAGCAGCATGAGGAAAATGTTAGTGGCACAAAAATGAGGTGATGGGTGACACCCCTGGTTTCTGCATTTCTATAGTTTGTACTTACACTCCATCTCACTGAGTGTGGCTGTTCATGCTGAAATCCATGCTGCTGGAGCAGGACCTAGCCCCTGTCTGCTCCCCATTGATTCCAAACCAAATTGAATTCAGAGGTAAGATTAAAACTGTCCAGCTTTGCTCACCTGTTGTGACTATATGTTAAACTTGGAAATGTGTCCTTTGTTCTTACTGGCTAGGTATCTTACAATTTTTCCTATTTTCCTATGATTTTCTTCTCACATTACTGTCAGCACTTCTCTTATTAGAAATTCTTGCTTAGGAGCTACAGGTGGTACGGGGTGTGGCAAGGAGTGAATCAAATTGGAATTGAAAAGACATGGGTCTAGTTCTAGCTTGGATGGGGGAAGTGATTTACCTTTTCGTTCAGGATTAGCTAACTACATCCCAGTGGGCCAAATCTGGCCTGCCTCCCATTTTTATCCAACCTGCAAGCTAAAAATGATTTGCACATTTTAAAATGGTTGAACAAAGATCAAAAGAAGAATATCATGATGTATGAAGATGATATGAAATTCAAGTTTAAGGATCCATAAATAAAGTTTTAATAAAACACAGCCTAGCCATTTGTTTACATATTGTCTATGGCTGTTTTCAGGCTGCAACGGTAGAACTGAGTAGTTGTGACAAAGACTTTATGAAGAGCAAAGCCTGAAATATTTTGCTATCTGGCCCTAAATTTATAGAGAATGTTTGCTGACCATTTTCTTGAGTCTTCTGTTTTATATAATATATATTAAGCCTTAGCAGGCATTCCATGAATGCTATCTTCCTTCTTTTCTTATACAAAGGAATTTTCTTTTAAAATATAAAGCCTATTTTAAACACTTCTGAATATACAAGCCAGAATGTAGCCAAGTTGCAAAAAAGTTCAGTTCTACAATTTATTTCAAGCCTGCTCACCATCTACTACAGAGTATATAGCCATAGAAACTTGCTACAATAAAAGAATAACAGCCTGTAAGAATTAAATAAGGGTCCACGCACATTGTCTGTGTCGGAGCCCCACTGGGGTGTGGGATGGTTGCCGAAGGTGGAGATGTGTTCTTGACAATTTCATTGTTGTTTTTCATCATCTGAAAAGGAATCTTCAGGGTTTGTATTTTGGGAGCTGTAATAATTGTCCTGACAGTTTTGGTCAATTTTCATCTTTGACTGAGCCCTAGGATAGTAATCTCCAGATGATTGAATAAGTCATCCTGGGTCCATTCTCTGATTTAAAAACAATGGAATCAGATTTTTTTTTGAACTTTTGTTTTTAATTTTTAAAAATTGAAACATAATTGATTATACATATTTGTGAGGTATAGAGTTAACTATCAGTATTTGTGTACAATAGGTGATAATCAAATTAGGAGAGTTGGCATGTTCATCATTACAAAACAAGATCATTCTTTACGTCCATCACCAATTTCTCCTTAACCTCCCTCTCCCTTCCCTTTCTCCCCTCTGATACCACAGTTCCGTTCTTTCCTTCTGAAAGTTCAGTGTATTATTTTGTTTGCTCACTTTCTTTCTATCTTTGTTTATTTTTTAGTTTCCACTTATGAGTGAGGACATGTGGTATTTCTCTTTCTGTGCCTGGCTTATTTCACTTAACATAATTTTCTCCAAACTCATCCATGTTTTTGCGAATGGCAGAATTTAATTCTTTTTTATGTCTTAGTACTTTGTGTATATATACCATATTTTCTTTTTCCAGTCATCTGTTGATGGACATTTAGGTTGGTCCCATATTTTGGCTATTGTAAATAGAGCTGCAATAAACATGGGAATACAGGCTTCCCTTCAACATAATGATTTTCATTCCTTTGTATATATACCCAGCAGTGTGATTGCTGGATCGTTTAGTAGTCTATCTGCAGTTTACTTGAGAAACCTCCATACTGTGTGCCATAAAGGCTGCACTGATGTACAGTCCTAACAACAGTGTAGATGGGTTCTTCTTTCTCTGCATCCTCGCCAACATTTGGCATTCTCTGTCTTTTTGATAATAGCCAGTATAACTGAGGAAAAAAGCAAATAATTAGAAATTAGAACCAGGACAAGGAATAGGACACACTGCATATGTCAACAGGAAAGTAGGTTTGTCTATCTATTTTCTTTATTGTAGTGAGGTCACCTCTAAGAATATTCATAATTCTGTTGTGGCTCTCCAGTGCCTCCTATAGTACCTGGCAGGTAAATAAAAGGAGAAAAAATGAAAAAAAGGGAAAAAAATGTATAGAGTTAAAGAAAGAAAGCAGAACACTTTTTTCAAAAGCGTAGAAAAAT
>NW_007732043.1:12578-16661 GCF_000696425.1 Galeopterus variegatus | reverse complement strand
ATAATAGCCAGTATAACTGAGGAAAAAAGCAAATAATTAGAAATTAGAACCAGGACAAGGAGTAGGACACACTGCATATGTCAACAGGAAAGTAGGTTTGTCTATCTATTTTCTTTATTGTAGTGAGGTCACCTCTAAGAATATTCATAATTCAGTTGTGGCTCTCCAGTGCCTCCTATAGTACCTGGCAGGTAAATAAAAGGAGAAAAAATGAAAAAAAGGGAAAAAAAATGTATAGAGTTAAAGAAAGAAAGCAGAACACTTTTTTCAAAAGCGTAGAAAAATTAAATATGTAAATCAGCACATGAGTAATAATAGTGATGTAGCTTTAGTTTTTAAAAAATTGAAATATTTTTCTCTTTTGTCATGACTGATTACATTGAGAATATTCATGCGAACCCAGTTCATTCCGGCTTTTTTTTTTGATTTGTAGCACTCTCTTCTTCAGTCTCATTTTCTAAATCCAGGTATTCTCTACGTCCTGCATAGGTTAAGAGATACCTGTCATTTTTACTAAATATCAAATCACCCTATTCTAAGGACTTTTCGAAAAGCAAATGTAGCTGTGACATTAGTTTTTGGAGCTGTTGTATATTTTTTTCCCTTAAATTTTAAAATCTGAACACTTCATGCAAAGAAAACATGTCAAAGTAATTGAAGAAACTTGTTGTTGTTGTTGTTGTTGAGAACTGCTGTGTGCCAAACACCTCCAAAGTCTCACTGTATTTAATTCTCATGGCAATCCTGAAAGGTGCTTTTCAGATTAGGACACTGAGAGAGAAAATAAGAACATTCTAAAGAAGGAAGAGGATGGAATATGTCTAATTCAACAGCTTAGATGCTGAGGTCAGAGACATCTTAATGGGTTGGATTATTGACATGTTTTTGTATGTTTGTTTGCTTTTTCTGGTGAGATGATAGAGCTTCACGGGAATAATTTAATGACTAAGACCCCAGGCCTTAGGAAGAAAGTGTCTCTGAATGACATTTCCTGTTTTCTCTGCATTCTCACCCTGACGTAATGATTAGTTCAATCAGAGGAAATGCTTGCTACTTCGACTGGTGTCCCACACAGAGAAGCATTTGCTTCTGCCCTAAAAGTGAAGGAAGGGCTCAAGAGTATCAGATCTGCCTTTGCAATCGAGGAAGAAAGGCTTCAGGACCGGGTCATTGTGATCTCCTAGCCAGGGGCAGTGGTGAATTTTTGTATTTGTATTTTAGAGGAACTCAGTTGACAAACAACCAAAGGAAATTAATATTTCAAAAAAGAGAGGGAACTCAAATATTAACCAGACAAGTTATCTCTTCTTTCATTCATTATACCACTACTATAAGTATCATTAACAATGTGCAAAATCCACTTTAAAGATTTGTGAAATTTCTAGTATGTTTTAAAATACATCAGACTGCTGGGTGGTTTGAAAGTAATTGAGCTATTTGGACCAGTTTTTATTTGTCTGTTTGTTTTTGTTTGTTTCTTTTCTGTACTTTCCTCTGGAGATAATCTAAGTGCAACATTGTGCTAAAGACAAAATTCTATTGACTTCAATGGGCTTTTGGATCAATGGCTCCGTGAAAGAAAGCAGCACTGATTTAAGAGCTCACATGGGCACCAACAGTCTGCAGAAAAATACAAAGAAATATTAATTGGCATGCTGTTATTTGATAGCCAGTTTCTAGACTAAGAAAACAACACTTTTATTTAATTACAATAATATATTTTACTTTCAAAAAATTATAAAGTGGCTTACTAATTTTCTAGTAAGAGCAACTTACTGGGTGGAAAATTTATTCAGCAAAGTGTTATCAGGTATGGAAATAGTGTGGTTCATAAAACCAAACAGTAACATGAAGTTTATCTTTCATTTCAAAAACTAGACAACTATTATAAAATTACTACAAATAGATGATCATATACTTATTTTCCCTTAAAACATTATACTCATTGTGAAGGTGAAATATTTATTCTCCATAAGTGTATAAATCTTGTTTTCTCTCTCTATTACAACTTTCTGAGAGAGAGAGAGAGGGAAAGAGGGAGCGAGAGAACAAGACTGTATATAGTCATGTGTCACATAATGTTTCAGTCAATGACAGACCACATATAAGATGGTGGCTATATCATATACCTAGGTGTGTAGTGGGCTATACCTTCTATGTCTGTGTAAGTACACTCAGTGATGTTCCCACAATGACACAATCACCGAATGTCATGTTGCATTTCTTAGAACATACCCCCGTCATTAAGCAACATGTGACTGTACACACACACAGACACACGCATGCACATACACGTGTGTGCATTACAGTCTGATTTTCTGTTGGAGAAAGTACACATTACTTCTTTTATTACAGAAAAATCAAGGTTTATTATTCAGAGGAGCAGGAAACCTCCAAACCAATCACCTAAGAAGAAAGTAGGAAGAAAGCTATTGTATTAGTTTGGTTCTGTTGCTTATAACAAAATACCTGGAACTGGGCAATTTGTAAGAAAATGAAATTTATTGCTACAGTCTCAGAGTCCTGGAAGTCCGAAGTCCAAAGTCCAAGGAACACATCTGAGAGCCTTCTTTATTTTTTTATTTTTATTTTTTTTTCCTTTTTTTGTCTTTTTTCGTGTCCAGCAACGGATCACAACCCTCAGTGTTGCGCCCGTACCGGACCGGGACCGGCAAGGGATCGCAACTCTCAGTGTTGCTCCCACACCTCGCTCAGCCAGTGAGCGGGAACCGGTCTCTCTCAGTGTTGCTCCCAAACCTCGCTCAGCCAGTGAGCGGGAACCGGTCTGTTTGTGGGATCCGAACCCTCGGCGGGAGTGCCACCGCGCTCCCAAGCGGCGCACTGTAGCAGTGCGCCACCGGGCCGGCCCCCAAATTTTGTTAATTTCTTTTTTTTTTTTCTGTCCTTTTTGAGACCGGCCACACCGCGCTCAGCCAGTGAGTGCTGTGAACGCACCGGTCATCCCTATATAGGATCCGAACCCGCGGCGGGAGCGCTGCTGCGTTCCCAGCGCCGCACTCTCCCGAGTGCACCACGGGCTCGGCCCTGAGAGCCTTCTTTAGAAGTAGCTTGACAGCAATGCAGGGTGTCACATGATGAGAACGGTGAAGCAGAGAGAGAGACTCTCTCATGCTAGCCTTTGAAAGTCCTCAGAACCATGCCCGTGACCAACATTAAACCATCAACTGGGTTAATGTATTTACTATGGCATGACCTTCACAATTTAATCACCTTTTCAAGGCCTCACCTTTCAATTATTGTAATAGAATTTTCCACCCTCTTAACACTATGATAGTGAGGACTAACCCTTGATGAATTTGGGGGTACCTCTAATCCACAGCATTCCACCTTGACTCCCCTAAACTCATATCCTTTTCACATGCACTATGTTCATTTTATCCCCAAAGTCTTAACTTGTTTCAACTCAAAAGTCCAAAGCCCAAAGTCCCATCTGTGAAATCAAAAAAAGTTATCTACTTCCAAGGACAATGGTGGGACAAACATAGGGTACATATTCCCATACAAAAAGGGATAAATTGGCAAAAGATGGGGTAACATGTCTAAACATGTTTGAAATCCAGCAGGCAGGCATTAAATCTCAAAGCTGGTGAATCATATACCTTGATTCAATGTTTGGCATTCTCTGCACACTGGTGTGGGAATTGGGTCTCCAAGTCCTCAGGCAGCTCTGCTTCTATGACTTTCATGGTTTCTGGCCATGTTTTTAACTATTGCAGGCTGGCACTGCATGCTGGTAGCCCTACAGATCTAGGGTCTGCGTGGCACTTCCACTCTCATGGCTCCACTATGTATGGCACTAATGGGGTTTCTCTGCTTCAACTCTGACCTCATGTTTCCACTTGGAATTACTCTAGTGAAGGCTGTCTGCAGTGATTCTTCCCCTGTGACAGATCTCTTCCTTGGCCCCCAGGCTTTACCTTATATCCTTTGAAATTAGGATGGAAGCTCCCAAGCCTCCAGAGCTCTGACATTCTGTGCCTCTACAGACTTAACAACATGCCGAAGCCACCAAGGCTTCCGGCTTGTAGCTTCTGAAGCTCTGGGTCCAGCCACACCTGGGGC
>NW_007732043.1:11414-12386 GCF_000696425.1 Galeopterus variegatus | reverse complement strand
GAAGCCACCAAGGCTTCCGGCTTGTAGCTTCTGAAGCTCTGGGTCCAGCCACACCTGGGGCCAATTTAGTTATAGCTGGAGCAGCCAGGGTGATGGTGCTGGAAGTATTGTCCTGAGGCAGACCTGGGCAACAAGCCTGTGGAGGGTGCCTTGATCCTGTTCCTTGATCTCTTTCTTAAAATGATTTTTTCTCACTAGACCTTTGGGCCTGTGATGGGAGAGGTGGCTGGAAGACTTCTGAAATGCCTGTGGGGCTTTTCTCCTATTGTCTCGACTATTAGCAACAGGGATTGCCTCATAGACACACTAATGTCTTTAGCAACCAGTCCTTCCATTGCACCCTTGCCTTTTTCTCCTAGAAATGCTCTCTCATTCTCTACCACATGGCCAGGCTGCAAACTTTCCAAATCTTTATGTTCTGGCTTCCTTTCAATGATAAATTCCAGCTTTACATCATGCCTTTGCTGCCATAACTCAGTGTAGTCTGTTACAAGTAGCCATACAGCTTCCTGAAACTTTTGAATTTCTTCCACCAAATGTCCTGGTTCAGAACCTTCAAGTTCCACATTCCATAAAATTTGGGGGTATGAACAGAATGCAGCCAAGTTCTTTGCCAATTCATAGCAAGGGTGATATTTGTCCCAGTTTCCAATCAGCTCTTTCTCATTTCTATCTGCAACCTCCTTAAAATTGTCTTTATAGTCCATATTTCTATAAGCATTCTGGTCGCCATTATTTAACCAGTATCTAAGACATTCTAAACTCTCCTTGCCAACATTTAGGCTTTTCCTAGACTCTTCCTCCAAATTCCTCCTGCCTCTCCTCAACACTTAGTTCCAAAGTCACTTTCACATTTTTGAGTGTTTGTTATAAACAACACCCCACTTCTCTGATACCAATTTTCTGTATTTGTCTGTTTCTGTTGCTTATAACAAAAATACCAGAAACTGGGTAATTTGTAAAAAAAAAAAA
>NW_007732043.1:0-10844 GCF_000696425.1 Galeopterus variegatus | reverse complement strand
GTCTGTTTCTGTTGCTTATAACAAAAATACCAGAAACTGGGTAATTTGTAAAAAAAAAAAATATATATGCTGCTTACAGTTTCAGACAGTGAGAAGTTCAAAGTCCAGGGAACACATTTGGTGAGGACCTTGTCCCGGTGGTGACTACAGCGACTCAGGGTATCACATGGTGAATATGAGAGAGCAGAGAAAGCTAACCCCTCAGTCCTTCTCCTTTTAAGTTCCTCAAACCATGCCTGTAGTCAGTGTGGACTAAGCCTCAATGAGTATGGTGGAGGGGGGGCATTCAATCTGCAGCAGCTGTATTTTAACAAAGGAGGTGTTTTAATTGGCAAGATAATGACCAGGCACCATGGCACTGTTGCTTAAGAGTGTTTGTGTTGAGCTCCACTTTCACCCATGTCAGTGCATGCCTCAGTGCGTTTTCTGGAGGAAAGTTGTGGGTGCCATATTCCCGTTATGGAAGCCTAGTGGGGAATAGGACTGGATTAAAGAGGTAAGAAATTAAAGGTAGAAAATAGACATATTCATCATTTTGAAAATTGATAAGCATGTAAAAATTCTATTCAACTGCTAAAAATGCATGGCATCCTCTCACTTTTACCACTGTCTTGACTAAATTCTTTGTATTATTTTCTGAAGCCTTTTGAGTTTCTGTAAGCCCATACTTAAGAAAAAATGCTGTGAGTTTGAGCCCATATTCCCTTTCTGCTAAGTTCTGTATATTCTCTTGAAGAAAAGGAAAGTTTTATGTATTCTTATTAAATGACTTTGTGCTATGAAGTAGAAATCATCTCAGCCTTTGAGAAACTAATTCTTCTTGCTGCTGCATGACTGGCTCACTAAGCTTTAGTGCTTAGGCCCCAGCTTCCTCCCTCTGGGACTTAGCCTGGGAGAATGTGGGGCTCACTAAAAAATGGCAAGTCCCTGCCTGTGGAAGCTCCTTGGGGTTGTACAAGGGTAACATCTAATTCTGAGGCCTCAGAGCCCAGACTTTTGCAAAGCCATTTGTTTTTTTACCAATATGTTACCAAACAAAAAGCATCACTAATGATAACTGGGGAAAAAAATTAAATAAAGCTCAAAATGATTAAATTAAAAAAAAGAAAAGAAAAAGAAAACACAAGGTTACCGTGAAAGCAAATATATGCAGACTTCTATCGCAGAGTCTTGTGAAATATAATTAATTGTGTACTTTAAAAGAGTGAATTTTATACTATATGAATTATGTTTCAATTACAAAAATAGGAAGTAGAGGGAAAATGTTTTTTAACAGACATGCTGTTATGGGATGAATTGTGTTTCTTCAAAATTCATATGTTAAGGTACTAACCTCAGGTACCCTTGAAATGTGACTGTATTTGGAGAGAGGGCCTTTAAAGTGGTAATTAAGGTAAAATGAGGTTAAGTAGGTGAGTTCTAATCCAATGTGAAGAGCAGAGACACAGAAGCAAACATACACAGGGGGAAGGAGATGAGAGGAGATGCAGCAAGAATGCCCCATGACTGCAGACACAGAGATTGAGGGATGCATCTACAAGCTAAAGAATGTCAAGCATTGCTGTTAACCACCAGAAGCCAGAAAGAGGCAGGGGAGGATCCTCATCTAACATCTTCAGAGAGAAAAACACGGCCCTGCTGACACTTTGATTTTAGACTTCCAGCCTCCAGAGCTGGGAAAGAATAAATTTCTGTTTTTTCAGCCACCTAGTTTGTGGTACTTTGCTATAAGAATTTGAGAAAACTAATACATATAAAATCTTAATTTCAATAGTTTGAACTGATTTTTTTTAGACCTGGTTATGTAAGGTAGCATATATTTTTATACTAGACAATCTAAGCTGTCAGAAATCACTGCCCTCCTCTCTTTTAGGTATTTGTTTATATCTGTTCAAACAGTGCCATTAAGATGACAGCCACATATTGTGTTTACTTGTTATTATCTTTATTATATTATTCTTAATATACATGAAATAATTTCTTCTGTGGTTTCCTTTTCTTTGTAATTAGATGTAATGGTCAGATTTTACCATAAGCTTGAGTGATCTACTTAAATGGTATTTCATTTTTTATTTGTTCTTATCTTTTAAATTGCCTTGATTATCAATAACACCAAAGAAACTGGGAGTATAGTGTTAGTATTTGAACATAACATAGTCAATCTTTACTCTTTTTCTTCCTTATACACAAACTACACTTTTTGGAATGATTGTCAGGTTCCACCAATTTGAATGGCTTTTCAATAGCCTCAGTTTTGGCTTGCTTAATAAACAACGGAAAAGGAACAGAGGTCTCCTAACAGCCTCTAACCTTAACACAAAGAGATTTTCTAGAATTTGTCATGCGCTGATTTCTTCCAAGCAAATTAAACTGAAGGGGTTAGTTACTCAGGTTTTCTTCTTTGAGAAGATAATATGCAGGACTGATCTTCATGACTTTATCTTTTATCTTTATTTATTTCCCATATAAGTAAAAAAAAAAAAATAATAAAGGAAGAAAGATTCTAGCCAGCTGTTCTCAGATTTTCTCGGTGTGTGATTTTGAAACATGTTGGCAGGAGGAGAAGGTGTGAATATTCAAATGAATTTTCCTAGAAAGGATATAAAATCTACTTAAACATTTAAAAAATCTATTTAATAGAACTTCTTCCTTGCTGGAAAGTGCAAATGCATTTGGTAGGAGCAAATCTCCATTGTAATAGTTACTTATGGGGGGTTTGCAAATATTCATACTTTTTTTTCTTTTATTTATACTCATGTAGTAAATATTTCTCTTTTATCTCATAACTATAGGCATTGCCCTGGTGACTAGGAATGTAGCTGGGAAGAAATACAGACAGAAACTAGGTTTATGAGCAACTTACAGTTTAGTAGGGAAGACAGGCATTAAACAAGTAATGACAAATAATCACATACATCATTATGATATAAATGATTAATTACTGGTTTGATGTGACCATAAATGAAATAAACAAGTTACTGACAGAATGTGGAATAGTGGTATTTATCTTTGTCTGTGCAGCTAGTAAATCTTCCCCAAGATTGGTGAGGAAGGTGGAGCCTAAATCACAATAGGTCCAGATTAAAGATTTTGGCCTTCATCATAAGGAGATGTAAAAGGGCTTTAAGTAAGAGAGAGTCATGATCAGAATTGCATTTCAATAAGATTACTACAATAGCACGGAAGAAAATGGACTGATTAAGAGCAAGAGGGGATAGAGGGAAGTAAAGAGCTGACTTTCCTAGCAGTCTATGCTAGAGGAGGGTGATTTCAACGTGGGTGTTGACAGTGGAGATGTAGCAAAGGAACAGGATTCTGAGATACTTAAGATGTGGAATTGACAGAACTTAGGTGGTCTTGAGAGGTGAAGAATAGAGAGGAATCAAGGATGCATACTTGATTTCTGGTTTGAATAATTGGGTGGATGAGTGTGCCATTAATTGAAATAGAGAGTATGTTGGTTGTACTTCACTGACACTAAACAATATATATGTATGTTGAATGTGACACGCCCCATCAGTCTAAGGGTATAAATAGAAGTTATATGAACACTGACACTCAAATAGCTGTAGCTTTAAGTATTACTTGCTCATTCAGAAATCCTATTCCCTTTGTAGTAATTTCTAGAAATTCTGAAGAAATCGTGTGTGTGTGTGTGTGTGTGTGTGTGTGTGTGTGTGTATGTCTATATCCATGAAACAATCGAGTACACCAATCCTTTCAGGATGTCATTTTGATGGTTCTTCATCTAAACGTAGAGGTCCCAACCATCCTGTTCCTGCTGTCCTCTGCTCCCAGTATGCCCTAGTGTCCTTCCTATTGGAGATTAATTGACATGATTGCCAACTGATTTGGGATATTAGCTGGCAGGATTAGCTACCCTGAATAGTACTCTAAATTTCTGTTACCATCAGAGGATTTGCATACTCAAAAATTATCCTACAAATTAAGAAAAAGAATCCTTTTTTTTTTTTTTCCTCCATTTGTTTCTTCTCTCATTTGTGGTCAGATCTCCTGGGGGAATTACTCAAAGCCCAAAGCATTCCAAAGTTCCTTCACTTCACACACCCAGCCTTGGGGGTGCACCCTCGGTAGGATGCTTGGTTAAGATGGCTTCCTGTTCCAATTGTGGTGGCAGTGCTGCACCTGGACTGACTCCTCTTCTCCATCTCATGGCCCTCACACCTGCTGACTCCAGTTAACCATTCATGCTCCTTCCTGTCTTATGTTGAATTCTCTCTCCAGGGCTCCATTGTGCCTTTCTGCAGCATGATTTATATTTGGGGCTCTCCCAGTCTATTAGAAAGGTCTATTTATTACGCATTTCTGTCTCTATAATGACAAGTTCCTCTCTTTCTTCCCTGACAACCACATTCTCCCCAAGTCTCCTTGGACTACTTATAAATAAATAAATGACATTAGATACTTAGGAGAATGAGTGACCTGACTCAACGTGGCTTGATAGATATGAGATAATTATAAATTATATGATAGTATTTTGTTTTTTAATTTTGTACATCTAATATTTAAAGATGACATAAGGTTTACAAAAGGCAACTAAACTTCACTAAGATTTTAGAATAATAATTTTCAACAAAGTGTTTTGTGTGTGAGTGGGTAAGACATCTCTTTGTGGTGTTGAGGGGAAGGGAAGGAAGTATCCAGTACAATTAGTCAGCTGTTTAAGGCTATGCATGTGCCCATCCCACTTGTAGCCCCTCTTTCAGACTCTGCTAATAAGAATAGTGTTTTGGGCTGGCCCGGTGGCGCACTGGATAGTGCGCCGCTTGGGAAGCGTGGTGGCGCTCCCGCCGAGGGTTTGGATCCCACATACAGACCGGTTCCCGCTCGCTGGCTGAGCGAGGCGCGGGAGCAGCCCCGAGGGTTGCAAAAAAAAAAAAAAAAAAAAAAAAAAAAAAAAAAAAAAAGAATAGTGTTTTAAGCTTACTTATAAGCTCACCTCAAGAAATTGAGAGTATTTTTACTGCGTTACACAAATTTCTATATGTTTGTTGTAAGGGAATTAGTTTTAAGTTGCTATTTTGAGGCATTAATGTTTCTTGAATACTTTGGACTGAGTTTGGGTAGAAAACTATATTTTCGTATATTAAAATATAAGAGGTATTTTGGAGACTTTAAAGCCACTTAACTATTTATTTTGTGAGATTTTTAAAAGATTATTTTTCTTTTAGCATTTTGAAAACGGATATAGTAATTTAGATCTAAAATGGAAATATTTACAGCATTAGGTAGTTATCAAATTAACCTGTAAACATTTAGTCAATTCACAGGAAAATTGTAGAATTAATAATTATTGTAAAAAAGTAATTTTTGTAAGTTTTGAAATTTTTGTAGAATTTCAAAAAGTAGTTATTGTAAGTTTCCTATATATTTCTATTAAATTTAACAAATATTTATGTAATTATAATTATATAATGCCTAATACTTTTATAGCAATGGATATATAAAGAGCTCCACAACTAAAATGCCCATACCCACAGACTTTATGAACATGAGCCCGAAAGCACAAGCAGTAAAAGAAAAAATAAACAAATGGGACTATATCAAACTAAAAAGCTTCTGCACAGCAGAGGAAACAATCACCAGAATGAAACTACAACCTCCAGAGTGGAAGAAAATTTTTGCTAACTATGCATCTGATAAGGGATTAATATCCATAATATATAAGGAACTCAAGCAACTACATGGCAAAAAAACAAATAACCCAATTAAAAAATGGGCAAAGGAGCTGAATAGACAATTTTTCAATGGAAGACATACAAATGGCCAACAGATACACGAAAAAATGCTCAACATCACTAGTCATCAGGGAAATGCGAATTAAAACTATATCGAGATACCACCTCACTCCAAGTAGACTGGCTAAAATAAAAAAGATGGTGAATAACAAATGCTGATGAGGGTGAGGAGAGAAGGCAACACTCATACAATGTTGGTGGGACTATAAAGTAGTACGACCACTATAGAAAAGAGTATGGAGGTTTCTCAGATAACTACAGATAGATCTTCCATATGATCCAGCAATCCCACTTCTGGATATACACCCAGAGGAATGGAAATCATCATGTCAAAGGGATACTTACACCCTCATGTTCATCACAGCTCTTTTTACAATAGCCAAGATATGGAACCATACTAAATGTTGATGGATGATTAGATAAGGAAACTGTGGTATATATACACCATGGAATACTACCCTGCCATAAAAAAGAGTGAAATTCTCCCACTTGCAATGACATGAATGAGCCTGGAGAAACTTATGTTGAGTGAAATAAGCAAAGCACAGAGGGATAAATACTGGTATGTACTCACTCATAAGTGGGACCTAAGAGAGAAAGAAGGAAGGAAAGAAAGACCACAGTAGTGCATTGGACTTGAAGAGGAAGAGAACATACCTTGAGATTCAAAGTGAGGTTGAGGATAATTGGGTGGGGGACACGGGGTACAAATGCAATTTGTGGTAATGGGCATACTGCCAGTATAAATCTGGCCTTCTCATCTTGGGCACAAGGGGTGACAATCAGCTTTGTATCTCATGAATATTCATAACCAATAAAAAAATAAAATACAAAAAAAAATAAAATATAAAAATAAAAGTCCATATCTTTTGGAAAATAGAAGATAATTTTTCTCTGCATCAGATCTTTTATGTAGTTTAGAAATCTATACTACATATGTTACAGTATCTTTGGGCTGATATTTTAATTATACATTCATTGAGTTTGAATTATATTGGGAGCAATGATTTCACAATAGCTGTATTTCACCATAATTACATGATGATAGCTAAAGTTTCCAGGTAGTTATAGAAGAAAAAACCCAAAAGAGTATTATGGCATGCATGTGCCCTGTTGAATAAATTAGAATTATAATATTAATTGAAGTTTCTTAATATATCTTAATAGGGTTAAAACTAGGGTTTTAAAAACTAGGGTCAGATAAAATACAGGCAATCATTTAAATTTGAATTTTAGATAAACAACGAATAATTTTTAAATATAAGTACATCCCAAATATTGCATGGGACATATTTATACCAAAAATTTTTTATCAGAAATTCAAATTTAACTGGACATCCTGGATTTTTATTTGCTAAATTAGGTAACCTCATTAGAAGTCATACTTAGCATGATGGTGTATTGTAATGGTTACATTTATTAAAAAGATGATTTTTCATCCGGAAAATTCCTTAGCTGCCTACATTTTCAAAGTAACAAAGTAGCATTATTGGGCACAAATATCTTTGCTGAAATACTGGGCATGTCTCTGAAGCAAATAACAGGATGTTGTGGGGGCCACTGCTTGCAGCAAAGTTCTAAGTCTCAAAGAGAGATTTTAGAAAATCTGTAACTACTTCAAAACATTTTTTTTGTTCTTATAGAGCAAAAATAACTCTAGATGATTCATAGTTTAGATTCTGAGTTGTCCTGAAGACAAAGGACATTAGTTCTTTTAAAAATAGTAATTGGACTCTTCAGACCTATAAGTTTACTTCTAAAAACAACATTGGTTACATCTTTGTATTACTGCTTATTTAACTATTTTTTTTTCCTGAATATTTCCTTAAGAAACCAATAGATATATAGAACTTAAAAAAAAAATTCTCACTATGTGGGGTGCCCCAAACTGACAAATGTTTTACACACGATAACCTAATTTTACTTGTTTTGTATTAAGAAAATGTGGCTTGTAATCCTTTTAGGCTTTATTTGTGAACTGCAATCACATTTAGTAAAAGCCCATGAGCTAAGTAAATATGATACTTACTCTATAGGTAAAAGCCATCACTTTCTTAGCCTGGCATTGTCAAAGATGAAGGGAAGCAGATCACGATACGTTTAAATGATATTTGAGGATATACATTTTCTGTAATGTGCATTTTCCCTTGAAGTGGCCAGCAAACCAGCTGGTAAAAATGATGGGAAACAAATGAATGATGGCAAAAATGCAATCACCACCATCAAGGGGAAAAGGGATGTCTAGGGATACTTAAATTATCAAACTGCATTGAGACACTAATTTATAGTAGAAACAGTATGTGTAGTGTCACAGTTTTCTCCAGTAGTGCTCAGTAGTTCTGTAGGAATGTGAGTCATTGGGGGAAGTTGAAATAAAAAACCAAAACAGGTAATGAGTTAACAGCATGAGGATAAGACAGCTGAAGTGGTGGATAGGCAGGAAAGTGAATCCAACCCTCAGAAGACTGGAAGTTATGAAATTAAAGGGCAACTGTCGGGGAGAAAAGGACATAGGAAAAAGCAAAGGACTGTGGTCAGAGACTGGGATACTGGTCGGTAGAAGTTCAAAAGTGAAGCAGATCTCTGTGAAGTCACGGTCTAGGAGAAGCCCTGAGAGTGAGTTTCTGGATTGAAGTACAGAAAGAATTGTAGAAATCAAGAATTGCAAGATTGGGCTTTCACTATCCCAGAGATGAAGGGAAGGTCAGGGAGCTATAAAATTTCATTTACTTTTTGATTCCACCATTCTCTTCTGGTTCTTATCCTTCCTCTTTGATGTTTCTTTCCTGGTCCCTTTGCTAGCTTCTCTGTTTTGGTTCAGCCCTTAAAGATTCCTGGAGGCAAATTCTTGACTTTTTCCATTAATCAAAGATCTTCACAAACCCTGGGAAGATGGAAACTAGTGAAAGGGTGTTAATTGATGAAGTAAAGTCGAAGATGTCAAAGACTTGAATATCTAAAGGAAGGGATAGTAGATGAAATAGTCATCAAAAACCAAATCCAACAACAATAAATCACCCACAAAAGAGCAAGGATCAAACAGTGACAGACTTGTCATTCATCATAATTAGAAATGCTGGGGAATACAAGGGAGGAAGACTTTCAAAGAAGTGAGTGAAAACAATTTTGAGTCCTGGTCAAACTTCTAATCAATTTAGAATTAAATAAAGTCATTTCTCCATACACAATAACTAAAAAAGTTAACCATGCATTCTTTAAGACAAAGCTATGTGAGGGTACAATGCTCCTTGACTTATGATGGGTTGCATCCCGATAAACCCATTATTAACTTGAAAATATCATTAAGTTGAATCATCTTAAGTTGGAGACCTTGAGTGTATTCCAGGAAAGTGATGCTGAAAAACAAGAAAGGGAAAGATACAGGATACAAGAAATGGTAGAATTAATTCCAGCAGCAAATGAAAAAAAAAAAAATCACAATATAACAGTTGTATAGCAGATCTGTTTCTAAAAATTTTGGCACAAATTAGAATGGTTCAGTGGGCTCTAAGAATAATATCTTCCAGAATCATGTGCATTTTGAGAAGTAGAATGAGTAGGAGGCTGTACACATTAGGAATATTATAAAGAGAATATATGTTAATTTTCTGAAAAAGAAACAAGTGCAAACAGTCTCAAAACTATATAAAAAATTATATTTCCAATATGAGGTAGATTAATTTGGGGGATAATTTGAGCTGGAAGGATTGTCCTTTTGATCTCAATGTCAGAAACATTCTCCTTTGAGTAGCACAGGGGTGTTATTAGAACCACGGGGAAAAAATATGCCATCACTACATGTTTATAATAATTTGAACACTGTTTTATTGACTTTCACCTTTAACCAACCTACAGGCTACTTTCCAATTACAAAGCAGAATGTGATTTTTATTAGGCTTAACAATGTAGAAAATTAAAGTTATAGTGACAGAAATTATGAGAAGGTGAAGGAAGGGTCCTAGTTCTGGTAACTGTTGGGGAAATAAAACAATTCTGCCAACAACAAAAAATCCTCTCCCAGTCCTCCACCACGGCCTCCCAAAACAATATAGGAAAAAGAGAGAACACATTTATTAGTGAGTGAACATTAGAGATTTATACGCATGTAAAGGTAGCATAGAAATGTCCAGAAAGTCTAGGCAAAATTTCACACAAGTTTATATGGAAAAGTAGGAGAGAACAATTAAAACTTCTTTTTATATTCTTGAGAGAGTAAAGAACTCTTCTTGTGATTGTCTCCCATATAACTTGTGAGACTTCTCACTTAACCTTGGAAGTAGGTGTTCCCAGTTCCAGGGATCAGACAGCCCTCAACCTTGACTGGGAAAGACTGAAAGATCTGAATTTTTATCAGACTTCTTAGATTTTCAAGGAGATACCAGAAGGAGGGGAGGGTTGGGAGACAGTCTCCTTCCTTCTCCTTATTAAACAAAGAAGCCTTGATCATGCTAGTCTTAAGTTTGAAAGCTTAACTATTTTACAGTTATGCAGCCTCATCTTGCAAAGCAAGGAGTCAAAGATACAGTCCACGGTTGTTGGAACCAGAAATTGAAGTGTATTATATGTAGTGAAAAATAATGATATAACTAGAGGCATTAAGGAAGGGTGGTGAGAGTTGATTAAAATAAATCCTCACCCTTGACTGGGAAAGACTGAAAGATCTGAATTTTTATCAGACTTCTTAGATTTTCAAGGAGATACCAGAAGGAGGGGAGGGTTGGGAGACAGTCTCCTTCCTTCTCCTTATTAAACAAAGAAGCCTTGATCATGCTAGTCTTAAGTTTGAAAGCTTAACTATTTTACAGTTATGCAGCCTCATCTTGCAAAGCGAGGAGTCAAAGATACAGTCCACGGTTGTTGGAACCAGAAATTGAAGTGTATTATATATAGTGAAAAATAATGATATAACTAGAGGCATTAAGGAAGGGTGGTGAGAGTTGATTAAAATAAATCCTCACGTGTCATAGTAGAAAATCAATAGAAATTATCTAAAGGTGGTAAATTAAGAAGTAGCTATATAAGCATATTATTATTTAGCTGTATGAGGGTAACCTATAAAGGAACTGAACACAGATGTGCTAAAAG
>NW_007732042.1:145958-146223 GCF_000696425.1 Galeopterus variegatus | reverse complement strand
TTTTGAAGATCCCTGTATTTAAAATTTGAGGTCCTATTTCAGAAGTTAATACTGTACGGGGAGTGGAAGAGAGGTCCAGTCCTGCACTCCCTGGGGTTGCTCTAGTGAGGTTTGAAACGCATTGTTGTTGTTGGCTGGGACAAACTTGATAGCCCCCCTTTGGTTCAGGGCCTGGGGCTGGCCCCTTTTCCCATTTTCCTGAGAGGACAGTAAAGGATTTCCCTGAGCATCAGTTTTGGATCTACATTCATTTGCCCAATGTTTT